>NC_061094.1:28876542-28879042 GCF_015104395.2 Macrobrachium nipponense | reverse complement strand
TTATTCAGGCAGAATTTGATGCACGGACTAGGCTAGGGAGATCACTTAACTCCCTAGTCATTACGGAGATGGCTGCTCTCTCATACGCGACGGAGCCTTTGTTCAAGATCCTCGCTAAGTCTCAACTTCAGTCGGTCCAGGCAGACGCTTTCGACTTCTTCACGGTTAGGAGAAACTGTCGTAAGCATGTGTTGCAAGAAGCCACCATTCAACACGAACCGAATAGGCTTCTTGCTTCCAACATGTGGGGTGCGGACCTGTTCAGATCTCAGCCATACCAGAAACACCAGCAACAGCAGCACTTTGTCCAGGCCGTTCCAGTTACCCAACCAGGTCAGCCTTTGACATTGAAGCAGAACCAGCCCTCTTGCTATCCCCTCAGAACCAGCCCTCAACCTCGTACACCGTCTCGCCGGCTTTCAACTCCATGTATGAAAACCAGGCATTCCCTACCTTTAATAGGTTCTCGAGGGGAAGCAGGGCGAGAGGCAACTTTCGTCAACGAGGTTCGGGAAGGGCTGCAAGCAGGGGTAAGCACTTCAGAGGAGGACGTGGAGGTCATCCCGCACAGCAGCAGTGAGGCTCCCCAGGTAGGAGGGAGGCTGTTGTTCTTCCGTCACAGGTGGGGGTTCAGCAAATGGGCACAGAGCATCGTGTCCAAGGGATTAGGTTGGAGTTGGATCAAAGATCCCCCACAAAACAAATCTTTTCTCCAAGTGCCGTCAAAGGAGTTGACAGATTATGCGGAGGAGCTCCTTCAGAAAGGAGCTGTGGCGAGAGACAAGCATCTAAAATTTCAAGGGCGCTTGTTCAGCATGCCAAAGAAAGGCTCATCAAAAAGAAGAGTAATCTTAGACTTGTCCCAGCTAAACTCTTTCATTCGCTGCGACAAGTTCAAAATGCCGTCACCACCTCTATCGATCTTACAGACGCATACTATCATCTGCATCAACAGGGGAGGATCCAAATCCAAACACGTGAACCATGTCATGAAAGCCATTTTCGCTCTAGCGAACAAGTACAAATGGCACCTATCATCCACCCACTTGGCAGGGGTAAGGAATGTTATAGCGGACGCCCTGTCCCGTTCAGCCCCTCTGGAATCAGAATGGTCTCTAGACGTCAAGTCGTTCCAGTGGATATGCCGGAGTGTACCAGGTCTCCAGGTAGATCTATTCGCCTCACAAGCGAACCACAAGCTCCCTTGCTATGTGGCCCCCAACCTGGACCCTCTGGCTTATGCCACGGACGCCTTGTCGATAGATTGGAATCAGTGGAGAAAGATCTATATCTTTCCTCCAGTGAATCTTCTCTTGAAAGTTCTGAGCAAACTGAGGACTTTCAAAGGTCAAATAGCCCTGATTGCTCCAGATTGGCCAAAGAGCAACTGGTACCCCCTGCTTCTGGAGTTGGGTCTCCAACCTCAATGGATTCCCAACCCCAAGCTATCGCAATCAGTACAAATGAGGACTGTGTTCGCTTCCTCAAGAATTCTCCAGACCCTAACTTTATGGACTTCATGAAGTTTGCGGCTAAAAAAGATGCTAATATTGATCCCCAAAACATCCTCTTCCTAGAATCAGATAAGAGGGAATCAACTATAAGACAGTATGACTCTGCCGTCAAAAAGTTGGCATCTTTCCTGAAGGAAACGGACACTACAACCATGACAATTAACTTAGCCATATCCTTTTTTAGGTCTTTGTTTGAAAAAAGCCTAGCAGCTAGCACAATTACCACTAATAAATCAGCTTTGAAGAAAATCTTTCAGTTGGGTTTTCAAATAGACTTAACAGAATCCTACTTTACGTCTATTCCCAAAACCTGTGCTAGACTTAGACCTTCGGAATGGCCTACTTCAGTTTCATGGTTTTTAAATGACGTCCTCAAACTAGCCTCGGACACTGACAACTCGTCTTGCACATTTATAATGCTACTTAGAAAGACGTTATTCTTATTAAGCCTGGCCTCAGGGGCCAGAATTTCAGAACTGTCGGCTCTATCCAGAGATACGGGTCATATAGAATTTCTCCCTTCAGGAGAAGTTTTGCTTTCCCCGGATCGCAGTTTCTTAGCTAAAAATGAGGATCCTCTAGCAAGGTGGGCACCTTGGAAAGTCATTCCTCTTCCCCAAGATCCCTCCCTTTGTCCAGTATTGACCTTAAGAGCCTTTCTGTCTCGGACATCCTCTAGATCCTCAGGCCCTCTTTTTATGAGGGAAAGAGGTGGCACCTTATCAGTTAAAGGAATCAGACAGCAGATCCTTTACTTCATTAAACAAGCCAACCCTGAATCATTCCCAAAAGCACATGATATCAGGGCAGTAGCTACTTCGATTAATTATTTCCAGCATATGAATTTTGAGGATCTTAAGAAATATACTGGATTGAAATCACCGACAGTCTTCAAACGTCATTACCTGAAGTCCTTGGAATCATTAAAATTTTCAGCAGTAGCAGCGGGAAACATAGTTTCCCCTGACTCTGCACAGTAGTTGTAG
>NC_061094.1:28821542-28874042 GCF_015104395.2 Macrobrachium nipponense | reverse complement strand
ATTATTTTGCTGCATTTAACTCAATTCAGAGCAATTTTCTTGCTTCTATTTAGCATATATTATTCAGAGCAATTTTCTTGTTCTATTTCGCGTACATTAATCTCTAGAAACTCTATTTACATGGGACAAGGTTATGTTTTGTTATATGATGTGTTTTAAAGTCATAATATGATTTACATACATCTCGTGAACTAGATTTAGTTTTACTTAGCTAATAGATGGCGCAGGAAGCACGTTTTTTATGTGTAAAAAAATTTACAGATTCCTTTCACAATTTAAACCTATTTCATCATAAAATGAGCTTTACATATTTAACTTTTATCCCCGTGAAAACAACAGTAAAATCTGTTCTTTCATGCCCAGCATTTTTTAGTAAAATATTTTATTTCTATGCTATTACTTCTGATGCATGATAATTTATAGTTGTTAGAGTTGTTAGTAGTGTAAACATTTTTTGCTCAGCTTCAGTTACAAATGGATCTTAAATTTAGCAGTAGTACATACTACAGTCAAACAACAGTTTTTGTACGCCTCTCTTTTTGTACTTTTTGGTTTTCGTAGGCTTTTTACTACAAAATTTTGTCTCGGTTATCGTACGTTTCCTCGGTTTTTGTACACTCGGAAATGCTCCATCTGGGGCCCACTGTGTGACCGGGCCCCATATCGAGCACCCAAACAAAGCATCCCATCTTTTGTGACCCATTCTGTTTTTGTTGTTTGTTTTAGTGCTTTTTATTTGAGCTCAACTGCTAAATAAGCCCTTATGGGGCCAAAGAACGTTCCAAGTGCTAGCCCTTCTGTAAAAAAGGAGACATTAGAATTTAAAAAGCAAAGTGTTGGAGGAAGTTGCATGCCAATCTCAGTGAGAAAATGCCTACAATTGTTGCTGTTAGTGAATTTAAGGCCAGCAGAGGCTGGTTTCAAACATTCAGAAAGTGAATGGGCATACATAATGCCTATTTCAGGGATTAAGGACATGTTTGTAAAGTGGAAAGATGTAAAAAATTTTGTGGAGAATTATCATCCCAACAAAGTTGTAATCTGTGTCTCCAACAAGTTTAATGACAATGCCATGTTTAACTTTAGGCAAATTTTAAAGAAATGCCAGAAACAAATGTCTCAAGAAACAGTTTTGTTGCGGGACAGGGGTCCAGTAACTCTCAAGATATTCCTTGTGCCAGTAAAAAACAAAGCGGGGAAGTAACCTCAAATAGTGCTAGTAAAAAACGAAGAGAAGTAACCCCAGATAGGCCCTTGATACCTGAAGTCCTTCTGAAGGGAGGTTCCCCTTCCAAACAATAACCTCTCCTCCTCCCTCTCCCCTCCTTTCCGTCTTCCATGCGCTAAGAAGTCTTTTCCATAAGGTAAAAGTGATATTAAATGTTCATATATTGATTTCATTAGTCATTTATATTTATTTCTGATTGTTTTCTGTAAGTAAAACTGTGTTTATTCCCCATAAAATGGATTTAAAGAACATATTTCTGGGCTCAGTTTGTGTCGGCCTGTGAAATAATCCTTAAGTTCATTATTTCTAGGTAAATAACCTAATAATTACCAGAGAAAAAATAAAATCAAGAAAATGTCAGTAAAACTGACTCGCTCACTCTATAAGAGAAGTGTCGGTATGGTAACAGGGGCGAGTGAGGTCACTACCACGAACCACTTGCCATTTAGACATTCCACCTCAAAATCCCCATCTGAGAGAGCCGATCCCAAAGGGTGATGCGCCCGCTACTACTACTAATACCGACGCCAAGCGCAGCGCAGCGCCTCTAGTGGCCATCCTTTGTTATTAGCTCAGATACAACACTTGTGTTTTTTCTATCTCGTGTTGTGTTCGCTCTTATTAGGATTTTATCCAAGATGGAACGCGCTGCTATCGCCACGGCTAAGTTAAGTGCCCGAAAGGTTAAGATTTTGTATTTTTGTCTTCCAGGGACCAGTATTTTCCGTTTTTTAGGTTATATATGGTCACCCGGTTGACTCGTGGCGGCCATGTGCCGCCTCGTATTTAAGATTTCCCGGTCTCCCATACTGGGACTTCTTATCCTTCATGGGCTCTTATTTGCGTTCATCTTCTCTTTTACATCGTATTTTAGAATTTAGGATCCACAGCCCATACCTTTTACCCGTTATTATCGTCTTGGTTTGGTATTTAGGGCTATACTGTTCTTCTCCAGTCCAGCATCCCAGCTTTTGCTCTTCATCGGCTACGGCTGGCTCCGAGTTAGTCGACTGGTCTTCGGATCCAGTTCCGCCTTCTCCTGGGCTTCTATCTCTCTTACTCGTGTGTTCCTTCTATTCTTTTATGATGTATTTATTTATATAGTGTTATTTTATACAGTTATTTTCATGCTAGGCTAGCTTTAGGCGCCCAGTACCATGCGTTGGTACAGTTGGGTTCTCGTGGTCTCTGCCTAGTGGTTGTGTTGCTACCGCACTCTGGTCCACCCTCGATCACGTTCTCCCATGGGCGTCTTACCCACTCCCTTCCCTCCCTTCCACGCGGTAGGGAGGGGTCTGGCCGGACCCTCCTCGGTTGTCATGACAACCAATTTAGCCTACTTCCCTCTCTCTCTGAAGGGGGCCCGAGGAGGTCCAAGCCAGCTGGGTGCTTGGGTGACCACTTATAGTCTCGGGTACCGGGGTATCCGTTGTGTAGGGGTGTTGGGGTTGGCCACCCCCCCCCTCCCCCCCCGCTCGCCGCAACCAACCCCGGTGTTCCCGTTCGCTCCACCCCCCCCCATTACTCATTTTTACCATAACGGACGGAGCCCCTGCTTGCTAGCCGGGGGCCCCTTCGGTTATCCGGTATTACTGGCTCTGCCAGCCGACGGGGTAGGGATCTACTAGTGGTCTCAAAGCTTGCCTGCTATACCTTCTTTCTGCTACCGGAGGAGAGCTTGCTTCCTTACCCGGGCACTCCTCTAGTAGTCGGAAGGAAGGCATGTCTTACTCTATGTTATAGTATACATGCCCCTTATATATATATTATCACTGTCGTTATCTATCATTATCTGCCTCCGCCGTTCTCCGTCGTGGTTTCTTCCTCCTCTGGGTTTCTCACCACTCCTGGTTGGTCTCCTTATCTGTTCCCGGCGTACGCCGCGGATCCCAACCAGACCGCCCTTCTAACCACACGTATTGCGGTAGAGAACTAGTTTTACTCTAACTTTCATACTCCGGCATGCAACGGAGTTTATGTTAGGCTGTAAGTGCGTAATCCCGATACTCATGTATCCTTCCACTTACAGGCTACCAACTGTCAGGAACCGGGCTGCAATGCAGTCCTCCACGACCCCTGTGGCCACGAGGAGTGCAGGACCCACGCCCCGTGCGCCACTACCCACGGCGAGTTAATTGTCTGGCACCACGAAGCATGCACTATATGCTATGATCTCGTGAGTCAGCTTTTGGATGGGGTGAGTAGGTTTCTAGATAAAGTATACTTACAATCAATTATCTTTGCTAGTTTTAAGTCTTACTTTAAGCTGTAACTCCGCCATTAGAAGCTTCATACGGCGCTCTCTTTCAGGCTGCCGCCGTGAAGGAAGTCGCCTTGGCAACCCTGAAGGCTTGGGTAGGCGGCTTTGGAAAGAACGCCGCCAAGGGCCAGCCGTACGTGCTGGACAAAAAGCTAGCCGCCCAGATCTTTCCAGGAGGGAAGGCGATGGGGTACGTAGACCCCGCCACGGCAGCCCCACTCATAGCTTCCATTCAGCGAGAGGTGCAGCAAGCGTTTGGAAGTATTTCGACGCAGGAAACGGTGCCGGACGTCGCCACTCTAGACATCAACATTGAGCCAATGGCGGTAGGTGTTGAGGACTTGTTGGTCGAGGTAGGTGCTTCGGGCGCCCAAGGGCTACCTTTGGGCGCACCTGGATCTTCTTCTCCTGTTCCTTCTTCTTCTTCCTTCCAAGGCTTCACGGGATCTGAGATCCCGTCCCCTTCGCCTGCTGCTTCTGTGCCCCCGAAAGTGAAGGGAGAGAGAGCAAAAGACCCTCCAGAAGACGTCGACCAAGAAGTCGTCGTCGTCTTCATCACGTAAGTCTTCGGCATCCTACGCCGATGCAGTGAAGGCGAAGGCGGTATCTTCACATTCTAGAGGGTCAAAAAGCAAGGCTTCTAAGAAGAAGGTCCGAGCTCCGGCCGAGCCAGTACCTTCTCCGGCAACTACCGGATCCGCTCCGGTGACTCCTGTCGGGATGGCAGCACCTAGTGCATTCAATCCCGCCACCTTCTCGGCAGGAGTGTTGCAACAGGTAGGAGAGATGGTCGGTTCTCTAGGTACGAGATTTGAGCAAATGTTCGCTCAACTCTCCACCACTATCAACCAGTCCGGCCAATCGATTCAGGACCTTTCTAATCGTGTTAAGAGAACACGATGACCGCTTCGCCGGCCTGAATCAGTCTGCGCAGACTAACTTCCCGGTAGGAGGTACTGGTCTTGTCCAGCTACCACCCTACGAATCCCTGCCGGCCTTTTCTATGAATAATCCTTGGAGGGTGGCAGCCTATGCTCCCTTCAAGGATGGCATGATTTCTATTCCGGAGTGTGGAACGAGAAGGATTGAGGACTTCGAGTTCTACCCCCCCCCCGAATTGACTCAGCCTTTCATAGGTTATGCCAGGCTGACCCAAACAGCACTCAATAGAGAGGACAAGATCTCTAGAGAGACTGTTTTATACAGCAGGGATCACGCTCAGAGGGAGTGGGTTCACTGCCTGGAGGATTGGGATTGCTCAAATACCAAACTCCAGGCCTTCAAGAGCCCTTTCACCATTTTTGCCACAGAGGCGGCGGCTTCACTTCCCTTTGCAACAAAGATGGTGGAGACGACTCTGCAGGCTGTACTCGAGGATGAACCCATTCCGCAGCTAAGAGAAGCGGAACCAACATCTCCCCTCTTCCCTGCGTTCGGCGAACTGTGGGAGAATCTGCCAGCTACCTTCACAGTGGGAAAACTCAAACAGGACTGTGCTATGGATCAGTTCGGTGAAAAGCTCCCTAGGCTGCCTGATAGTCTTATTCAGGCAGAGTTCGATGCTCGGACTAGGCTAGGGAGGTCACTTAACTCCCTAATCATTACTGAGATGGCTGCCCTCTCGTACGCTACGGAGCCACTATTTAAGATCCTCGCAAAGTCTCAGCTTCAATCGGTACAGGCAGACGCTTTCGACTTTTTCACGGCCAGAAGAAATTGTCGCAAGCATGTGTAGCAAGAAGCCACTTAGACACGAACCTAATAGGCTTCTTGCTTCCAACATGTGGGGTGCGGACCTCTTCCCAGAAGCTGCTGTGAATGAGGTACACCACGAGGCTTCAAGGCTTAACCAAAGCCTTAGAGCTAGATGGGGTATCTCTTCTAAGAGGAAACAAGAGAATCCATCTTCTTCTGGTAAGAAGTTGAAAAAGACAAAGAGATATCAGCCGTACCAGAAGCACCAGCACCAGCAGCACTTTGTCCAGGCCGTCCCAGTTACTCAACCGGGTCAGCCTTTGACATCAAAACAATCCCAACCAATCCTCCTGCTGTCCCCTCAAAACCAGCCCTCAACTTCGTACACCGTCTCGCCGGCTTTCAACTCTATGTATGAAAGCCAAGCATACCCTACCTTTAACAGGTTTTCAAGGGGAAGCAGGGCGAGAGGTAACTTTCGTCAACGAGGTACAGGAAGAGCTGCAAGTAGAGGCAAGCACTTCAGAGGAGGGCGCGGAGGTCAACCCGCACAGCAGCAGTGAGGCTCCCCAGGTAGGAGGGAGGCTGTTCCTCTTCCGTCACAGGTGGGGGTTCAGCAAATGGGCACAGAGCATTGTGTCCAAGGGATTAGGATGGAGTTTGATCAAAGATCCCCCACAAAACAAATCATTTTTCCAAGTACCATCAGAGGAGTTGACAGATTATGCGGAGGAGCTCCTTCAGAAAGGAGCTGTGGCGAGAGTCAAGCATCTAAAATTTCAAGGGCGCTTGTTCAGCGTGCCAAAGAAAGGCTCATTAAAAAGAAGGGTAATCTTAGACTTGTCAAAGCTAAACTCTTTCATTCGTTGCGACAAGTTCAAAAATGCTGACCATCTCGCAGGTACGGACCTTACTTCCCGTGGGGCCGTCACCACCTCTATTGATCTTACAGACGCATACTATCATATCCCCATAGCGAGGCACTTCCGCCCATACCTAGGTTTCAAACTAGGAGATCAGACGTTCTCTTTCAAAGTGATGCCCTTCGGACTGAATGTAGCCCCCAGGGTATTCACGAAAATAGCGGAAGTAGTAGTTCAGCAACTCAGAGCACAAGGGATAATGGTAGTAGCGTACCTCGACGACTGGTTGATATGGGCACCAACCGTCGAGGAATGCCTCAAAGCCACAAAGAAGGTAGTTCAGTTTCTGGAACATCTAGGGTTCCAGATTAACAAAACGAAATCCAGATTCTCTCCGGAGACTCGTTTCCAATGGCTAGGCATCCAATGGGATTTATCCTCCCACAATCTGTCAATTCCGGTGGTCAAAAGGAAAGAAATAGCCAAGTCAGTGAGGCAATTTCTCAAGAACAAACAGGCTTCAAGGAGAAACCAGGAAAGAATCCTAGGTTCCCTCCAGTTTGCCTCAGTGACAGACGTCCTTTTGAAAGCAAGACTGAAAGATATAAATCGAGTTTGGGGCTCAAGAGCAAATGTCAAATCTCGAGACAAGTTGTCAGTGATCCCACAAATCCTTCGCAACCAGCTCCGTCCATGGACGAAAGTGAAGAATCTTGCCAAGACGGTTCCCTTGCAATATCCTCCTCCGGCGTTAACGATTCACACAGACGCCTCCCTCTCCGGTTGGGGAGGATACTCACAGTTCAAACAAGTTCAGGGGACTTGGTCCGCTCAGTTCCGCCAGCTCCACATAAATGTGCTGGAAGCAATGGCAGTGTTTCTTACCCTGAAGAGACTCCTTCCCCAAAGAAGTCTCATCCAAGTAGATCTATTCGCATCACAAGCGAACCACAAGCTCCCTTGCTATGTGGCCCCCAACCTGGACCCTCTGGCTTATGCCACGGACGCTTTGTCAATAGATTGGAATCATTGGAAAAGAATCTATATCTTTCCTCCAGTGAATCTTCTTTTGAAAGTTCTGAGCAAGCTGAGGACTTTCAAAGGTCAAGTAGCCCTGATTGCTCCAGACTGGCCGAAGAGCAACTGGTACCCCCTGCCTTTCTGGAGTTGGGTCTCCGACCTCAACGGATTCCCAACCCCAAGCTATCGCAACCAGTACAAATGAGGACTGTGTTCGCTTCCTCAGGAATTCTCCAGACCCTAACTTTATGGACTTCATGAAGTTTGCAGCTAAAAAAGATGCTAACATTGATCCCCAAAACATCCTTTTTCTAGAATCAGATAAAAGGGAATCAACTATTAGACAATATGACTCTGCTGTCAAAAAGTTGGCATCTTTCCTGAAGGAAACAGACACTACAACCATGACTATTAACTTAGCCATATCCTTTTTCAGATCTCTCTTTGAAAAAGGCTTAGCAGCTAGCACGATTACCACTAATAATTCAGCTTTGAAGAAAATCTTTCAGTTGGGTTTTCAAATAGACTTAACAGAATCCTACTTTACGTCTATTCCCAAAGCCTGTGCTAGACTTAGACCTTCGGAAAGGCCTACTTCAGTGTCATGGTTCTTAAATGACGTCCTCAAACTAGCCTCGGATACTGACAACTCGTCTTGCACATTTATAATGCTACTTAGGAAGACGTTATTCTTATTAAGTCTGGCCTCAGGGGCCAGAATTTCAGAACTGTCGGCTCTATCCAGGGATATGTCATGTAGAATTTCTCCCCTCGGGAGAAGTCCTGCTGTCCCCAGATCGCAGTTTTTTAGCAAAAAATGAGGATCCTCTTGCAAGGTGGGCTCCTTGGAAAGTCATTCCTCTTCCACAAGATCCCTCCCTTTGCCCAGTATTGACATTAAGAGCCTATCTATCTCGGACATCCTCTAGATCCTCAGGCCCCCTCTTTATGAGGGAAAAAGGTGGCACCTTATCAGTTAAAGGAATCAGGAAGCAGATCCTTTACTTTATTAAACAAGCCAACCCTGAATCATTCCCAAAAGCACATGATATCAGGGCAGTAGCTACCTCAATTAATTATTTCCAACATATAAATTTTGAGGATCTTAAGAAATATACTGGATGGAAATCACCGAGTCTTCAAACGTCATTACTTGAAGTCCTTGGAATCATTAAAATTTTCAGCAGTAGCAGCGGGAAACATAGTTTCCCCTGATTCTGCACAGTAGCTGTAGTATAAAGATCCAGGTCTCCTTTCTACCTACCTTGTCCAACATGCCTCACCCTACTGCTATGCTCTACGTGGTCCTTTAGCCTTAGCCGCTAGGCTCTGCTTGGTGGACTGCCCCTTATTTTTTTGCTAGGGGCACCCACAGATTGTACAATTAAATGTGCTTCAGTGTTTCTACCCTTACTTTTATGCTAGGGTAGAGCACAATGGATTTGTATATTTTGTAAATATCTCATTAATCTTAGTGAATCTCTTTGAATGATTTTTTTTTGGTTACCGTTATACTAAACTGTGCTTTACATTATTTAATTTAAGCTAGTTTTAAGTAACCTTATACTGTTATCATGTAACTAATTTTTGATTCACTTATATTATAGTCTAATTTTATTTTATTTCTTGTTTTATTTGAACCTTCATTGTCATCTTGTCTGTTTCTCTGGTACTATTTCACAAGCCGACACGAACTGAGCCCAGAAAAGGGATTTTGACGAAGGAAAAATCTATTTCTGGGTGATTGGTTCGTGTCGCCCTGTGAAACCCACCCTGTTCTTGCATTCCCACCCTGCAGGCCAAGATGGACATCTCTTCAAAGGATGGCCACTAGAGGCGCTGCGCTCCGCTTGGCGTCGGTATTAGTAGTAGTAGCGGGCGCATCACCCTTTGGGATCGGCTCTCTCAGATGGGGATTTTGAGGTGGAATGTCTAAATGGCAAGTGGTTCGTGGTAGTGACCTCACTCGCCCCTGTTACCATACCGACACTTCTTTTATAGAGTGAGCGAGTCAGTTTTACTGACATTTTCTTGATTTTATTTTTTCTCTGGTAATTATTAGGTTATCTATCTAGAAATAATGAACTTAAGGATTATTTCACAGGGCGACACGAACCAATCACCCAGAAATAGATTTTTCCTTCGTCAAAATCATTTTTTAGGGGGTATGGAATGCATTAATTATATTTGTACATAATCCGTTTCGGATTATGTACAAAAACCGTGGTTCCACTGTGGCAATATTTTCTCTATAGTGAATAAATATATAATGTAAAAACATATCAGTCCTATTTTACAGGCAGTCCCCAGTTATTGGCGGGGGTTCTGTTCCCAGGGGTGTGCCGATAAGTGAAAGCCGCCATTAACTGAAACCCTGTGATTTATGGCGCCATAATGGCGCCGTTAACCGGTTATCAGTGCCATAAGCACCTTATGGTGCAACATAAGAATCCTTATGGTGCACCATAAGAATCCTTATGGTGCCAATAACCCAAACTTGGAATGTTATGGTGCCAAACACTGGAACTTGGCCTGTTTTGGTGCCATAAATCGCCTATTTTATGGGGCTAGACAAGCGCCATAAAACCAGATCGCCGATAACCAGAGACTGCCTGTAACATCATTTATAACGTAAACACTGTATTTTTTACTATCATATGATGGCTGTTATGCAAGCAAAACATTGTTATCAGATTCGGTTCAATTGTTGTAGCAAAACAACTGATTTCATTCAGATATTTATGGATGTAGCATTTAAGCAACTATTATAATGTTACTAACAATATTTTTATCATTCTTTTTTGTTTTTTTAACTTCTTTCACTATAAGATATGATAAATAAAGAGATGGAGGAAACATTAGCAGTCTGAAAAGGTGACTTCTGTTTTTTTTCTCTCTTTCATTCTAGGCCAAGATATACCTGTAAGTTCATCAAATCTGACATGAAAAATTTGTAGAACTACCATGCAGACCAAAGTAAATGATTAGGCAAATGAAATTCCACTTTCATTAAAGTTATTACATACTAGGGCAAAATATCTGGCCATGATACTGTTTAAGGCATCATTAACCAGTCTAGGGCAGTGTAGGTTGGACTGTTGCGCCCATAGACTTTTGAATTTTGGTTAGCAACAATCTTTGGTTAGCGTCACGCCCCCAGGAACAGAACACCTGTTGGTAACCGGGGGCTGCCTGTACTGGGTAGGTCACATATACAAAACTAGATTTTTTATATTCTTTTTTGCAATACCAGGAAGCAAAATAAATGTATTTTTCACCAATTCATATTGTTTGTTTGTTATGCCTGGTTATTACAAATAAAAATCTTGGAAAAAACAAATCTTTTTATTATTCTCAATTTATACTAATAATTTGATGTTATAACCCCAAAGTATGAAATTTGATATGGCAGTAGCAGTTAGAGAAGAGCTGCTGCATTATGAAGTTTTTTTGCATATTCTAAATGAATTACGAGAATGTTCTTCTCTGAGAGTATGCCAACAATAATGTGATTTAGCTAGCCATCTTAAACAAAATTGTTAGTGTACAAAATACGTTATTTTGTCTAATGAACAAACTTGAGAAATAAGCTTCAAGTGTGTTAGAAGGAGGTAATTTATTATCTTAGACCATCTTACCTTTAGATGTTGCATGCCATCTGCATGTACCTCAAGTGTTGATTTAGTCAGCTGTACACTACATATCTGAAAAAAAAAACACTTACTTAGAATGACACTGTGTTGCGTAACAAATTACAGACTTGAAGAAAAATGAACATCAGCTCTACAGGTACACATTTTCCTTAAACATTAAGCTACAGTGTTTATTGCACAAATACATTTTATTAAAATAAATAATTAACACTGGAACACAACACAAAAATTTCATGCAAATAAAATCAAGTGATGACAGAACATACAATTGCACTATTTACCTAATATTTATAATTATATCAGGTTTAATAATAAAAGAGATTCAATGCTTACCTCACAAACGAATGCTAAAATTCTGCTTTCTGTAAATCCTACTGAGAAAACACCAGGACCATATTCTTTCTCTGTAAAACATTACGAAAAACACAAAAAATGACATTATTTCAACTATGCAGATGCTGGCCCCCACAATTTTCATAGAACAATTTAACATATACAAAACAATGACTATATACCTTTGTAATTTCACTAATAATCCTATAAAGCTTGAAGAAATGTGTAAAAACTCACAGTAGTTTAGAAAGTACTGTGAAACTAAATGTACTGTGTTCTGTATGTGATATTACCTTCTATATTTTTTGTTTCATTCACTATTTTACTAAAGTTTGTTACATGCACAGAGATCTTTTATTGTCACAAATATTAAGCCACAAATATTGTTTATCATGCAACTTGTACCTCAGGAATAACTTACACCGAAGTGGAATTATAACTGTGTAAGCAAACAATATATATATAAATAAATAAATTAATATATATATATATATTATATATATTGCTACTTTCAAAATGCATGTTTTCCCCTCTTTGAAATGTCATGTAGATTGTGCAACATTTTTTCAGAGATAGCTTAGAATAGGATGTTTTATAATGTGTGTTCAGATTTCGCATTAATGTCTTGTAAAAGAATATATATATAACATAAAGAGAGAGATCCTTGTCTTTTCAAAGCTGCAAATGTTTAACTTTTATGTCAGCACTTTAAAATTAGAGTCTGCGAGATCCGTTTGCTTCCCTGCTCTGTCAGCGCGTTTGATAGCGAGCTCGTTGTCATCAAAAACATGTCAGTCTTAATTATCGTTTACCCTCCGTTTCAATAGGGTACGTATCTGTTGAGCAGACTTGTATGGTACGTGTATATCTTTGTCAAGTCCCACGTGGATGTGCCACATTATGTGTGTAAGATTGCGTCAGATTTCAGAACTTTCTGGAAGCTTTCGTACCCAGAACGTATTTGTCATCTGCCTAGCCCAATTTCCGCAAGGAAGAGTTTTCATTCGATCTTAAGACCTCGAGGCAGTTAGATCTCTCTCTCTCTCTCTCTCTCTCACTTGACATCGAGATTATATTAACCTAACGTAAATTTGGTCACTCATAACTTGTGAGAATTCTATATTTGATATTTCTTAGAATTTATTTTAGTTTATTTAATTTCTTTTGTGGAATCTGAACAAACATTTCGTAACGGCGACTGGTTTTTTTGTGAAAGTGTAATATACAAGAGAAAGAAAGAAGTTGGTATACCAAAAAAGGTAAAGTGTGTTATATTTTTATTAGTTGCAACTAATAATGGACAGGGAGTGTGTTTAACTAATAACGGATAGGAATTGTGTTTAACTAATAATTGATAGGAACTGTTGTCTGTTACGAAGGTTTGGTAAAAACTGTTGGTTACAGTGTTTTGAATGAAAAAGATTTACACTTTTACACATTGCTGATATTTTTTGTGTTTGTGTCTGTTCCATTGTTTGTGCACTTATTCATTTTCTTATTGAAGTGTGTCTTTTTGTTTTATATTTTCATTTACATTCACCATTTAATTGACTTAGTTATTTCATTGCTTTATCATTGCACATTTAATTAAATTTAACACTGTGAATTGATTTGCATTACTTAGAATTCTTTTCAAGTTTTATTATTGTTTAGCACTTGTGAATTAATTTCAAATTTT
The DNA here is from genome assembly GCF_015104395.2 of Macrobrachium nipponense. Taxonomy (NCBI): domain Eukaryota; kingdom Metazoa; phylum Arthropoda; class Malacostraca; order Decapoda; family Palaemonidae; genus Macrobrachium; species Macrobrachium nipponense. The sequence goes on along the minus strand of NC_061094.1, from coordinate 28,861,312 downwards.
CAGTTATTGCCTAACACTTTTGAATTTGATTGAATTAATTTTTTTGAATTTTGTGATAAATTAATTTTGATTTAATTTTACTTAATTTGATTCAAGAATTAATTACACTTACTTTGTTTTTCAAGTAACAGTAATTTTCCCTGATATTGTGAATTTCACTTATAAATTTAATTTAATAATAAATTTTTGTATTTAAAATTTTTATAAGTGTTTTAATTATTACACCAGTATAAATATATTAATTATGACTATATTTATGATAGGTAGAGACATAGAGTGGTAATTGATTTGCTTTCCTTCAATTTAATTGAAGTGACTTAGAACCAGGGAAGTACTTAGACTTCTGAAATCAGGGAAATACTTAGAGTTTTGAAAGTTGTTGATGGAGTGATGCCCTTTGATTAATTTAATTACTTACAAGATTACCTCACACCTGTTTTGATGAACTTAGTCTGATTTTCTGCAATACTGGTAAGTGTTAAGGGATCACTGTTGCCTTTAGTGTGTTCAGTCGTTTAAACGTGTTATGAGGGTTCAGGTGTCTGGCTTTTGTGAGGTAATAATTGATAAATGGTAACCAGATACTTGGCACTTCGTAACAATATATATATATATATATATAATATAATATATATATATATTATATATATTATATATCTATATATATAATATATATATATATATAGATATATATGGATGAAAATATAATATTATATATATATATAATAATATATATATATATATATATATTAAAGAGCTTTACGTTGTGAGGAAAATACTTCGAACTTGAGAGTATAAACGGTGTTTACTTTGTGCTATTGGCATCTCAGGCAATTCAGTGAAGTTGGTGTGATGCATTCGTACAGCTGGATAATTTTTTTTCTATTCGTTTTGTTCTTTCTGTCTTCCCTTTATCATTATTGCTCCCGATGTTAGCTGTAACATAACACAATAAGGTATTCTAAGAAATTCCGATGGGCGTCGAAGGGTAAGACGAGACCAAGGATTTGCGTTGGTAATTTGTTTGTTTTTTTGGACTCCTCCTTGAGACATTTTTATTTATCAACTGCAATTTACCAAGCCAATTCGAGCTGAGTTTTCTACCCTTACATGGCATTCATTTACACCCTAGTTGAACTTTTATTTACAGGGATCGAACTGTCATTTACCACAGCATTTGTGTGAGGCCATTTATAATTTGTTCAACTGATATTTCCACGTCAACTGCATGAGTTTTGCGCACTGCGCTGAGGAAATTTACAGCCCTTTTGGCTGTCATCTCATTGCTTTTGCACATATTCCAACTATAGGGATCCTTGTTATTTCCCTGGTATAGCGTTGAGTTATTCTGCATACCGTGGCAATATTTGCTGTTTTGTGACTGTCATCCACATTATTCCAGGCTAGTGCAAGTAGCATTTTACCCCTGAGGAAATAGCAAGCAATGCAGCACTGGAGGAGGTTAAGGCCTTCACTAAAGCCGGGAAAGCAATGGGGATGGAGGGCACAAAACTGGTACATTGGGTGAAAGACAAGATGAAGGAAGGGGCGCAAGAGAGAGCACAAGAAAAGAGTTTAGCTGCTGAGAGAGAAGCTGCAGAGAGCATTCCAGGCAGCTGAAGCGGACAAAGACAGAGCACATCAACTGGCTATGGCAGCCCAGAGTGCCACCCTGGCACCCAAAAATCAGCACCTCCTCCTTCACATTCTCACCTCCACAGCATGGAAACCCTCATTAGGACTTGGGACTATAGTGAGCCTGAAACCTGGCTCAATCATGTCGAGCAGGTATTTGGAAACTTCAATCCCACCTCTCAGAAAGTGGCCGTCCTCCTTGGCAATCAAATTGCTGGTAAAAGGCGTATTGCATTCGAGGCCCTTCCCCTCAATGAGCGCAAGACCTCACCCTTCTCCGACAGGCAATCCTTGGGGATTATGAGCTGACACCACACTGGAGGCGGCAGAAGTGGAGGCGCATGCCCAAGGAGGGTAACCCCCGGACAGATTGGGTAGCCAAGAAGACACTGCACTGCAGAGGTGGACGAAGGCCTCCAACGTAACATGCGTTGAGGGCTTAAGAACTCTTCCAATTGGAGGACTTCCTGTCCAATGCCCCTTCTGATCTTGCCACCCACTTGGTGAATAAGGTCCCTAAAACCATTTTGGAGTGCTGTAAATGGGTGTATGCCTACAACTCCCACCATCCACTGCGACACTCCACAGAGCAGTGCCTCTCTAAAGTGGATCCTCCTCAGCAAGCTCCCGCTACACCTCAGAATGAGACTCCCCAATAGAATAAGAATGACGGCTATTGGAATTGAAACAACAGGCCAAAACATGATTTCAGCAAGTTTCTGTGACTTGTGCAAAGTGTATGGGTGCACTGCTTCCTGGTCAGGATGCCCCAAGAAAGCTGTGGCAGTGATGAATCCTTCTGCTCTAGAACCTCCAGCTCAGGGCCCTATATTTGTTGCACCTCACAGAGGTCGCTATCCTGCCGACCAGGTCCAAGCTTCTGATGACACGCGCAGATACCCATCATTCAAGAAAATAAAATTCCTTACAGAGCTCAGGTTGATAGGCACCAATTTGTCACAATGGAGAGCCTCAACATGTTAAAATGCTCCTGCCTACTGTCTGGTTGTCACACAACTTTACTGCTCTGTAAGACCTGTACTATGGCAGTATAACTACTACCTAGATTCCAGGAGGTTACGACGTCATAGCTCCAGACCAATTCTACGGTCCTCCAAGATCTATCTCTACACAGGCAGTGCCACTTGAAGGTAACAGGAAGTGCCATGCTCTGTCCATCATGGACATTGAGCCACATTTGAATCCTCTCATTACACCAGGAATGGCCTCAGTGCCAGTGTTAAGGCAAGACTCAAGTCTCCCTCACAGAGCTCTCAGTCCAGGTCACTTTTCCTCCTCTGGCTTGGTACCGCTCCCAAGGCTGACAGATAAAGAAGAGCCATTTCAATAGGAATCCTCCAGGACACTCATGACCACAGCGGACACTTTAATGCCTCGCAACCCGGCCTGGAGTCGGTCAACCCTACTTGTGAGCCCATCAGGAACACTGTTACCTCCTCCACTCCCCTCCATCAGCAGCTAACCAGTCCTGGAGTAAGGACTCTGCCAAATCCATTTTGGTCAAAGAACTCGAGGAACTGAGCCTAGCAGCATTAGGGACGGAGACGAGTGCCAGGGCCCCAGTTGTCTCAGCAACCACTCAGGCATCTTCAACGACCCTGTTTCTCAAGGCCCCCTACGGCATTGTCAAACTGACTTTGGAGAGTTCAAAGGAAGAAGGGAAAAGGGTGTCAAAGTTTTCAGAAATCCTGAGAGTTGATGGTCTCTCTCTGTACTAGTGCCTGGCACAGTGCCACTTTCCTATAGAGAATTCTGGCCCTCTCCATCCAGAGGAGAGTGGCTAGTTCTGCTACTTTTACTTCTTTCTTATCCTTTGTAAAAACTGTTTCTATTTTTGTTTAGGTACAGCCCCATCTGCCAGCAATTCTGGCCTTAAGTTAGTACTTTACTAAGAACTACTATAAAGGTACAGTGGAACCTCTACATACGAAAGTCCCTACGTACAAATAATCCAGGTTACGAAAGCAAAAACGAAGATTTTTTTGCTTCTGTGTACGAAAATAATTCAGGTTGTGAAAGGGTAAAGTCCAAGATTCACCCAGGCCCGCTGAGAACAATTTTAAAACTCGTGTGCCGCCAACTCAGTAGACTCGCCACCATCCTCCTGCTCTCTCATTGGTCCTTGAAGCTAGTCACCACCGTAAGATCCTGCTCTCCTATTGGTCAGCATCTGTCCAATCATGCCTCTATGTAAAGGCATTCCTTGACCATTTTTTGCGGCAGCGTTATTGTAAACACCTGGAATTCGTTCGTTCACATATATTTCGTTTGCTAACATAAATTCGTGTTAGTGATTTCGCTTTCGTTGCACTATAAGTTACTTTATCGTGTTGTGTGTGAACTTAATTACTTACGTTATTAGCCATGGGTCCCAAGAATGTTGCTGAAGTTCACAGAAAGAAGCGGATGCTTTCTATGGAGACGAAGATGGAGATAATCAAGAAGTGTTCATGTTTTCTGCCATTTGTTAATGCGTTTCGTAAAGTTTAGTGTTTATGTTTTCTGCCATTTTTTAATGTTTCGTAAAGTTAAGTGCTCATGTTTTCTGGCATTTGTCCTCCTCCTCTGTCGCCACTTTCGGACATCGCCTCACTTGAAAGGTAAGGTTCCACATTTTACTACATACGTACGTACAGTAATGTACATACAGTATTTCTTGTACCCTGTACACTAATACACTTTATTTACTGGTACAGTCATGGTTATGTTAGGTATAGAATGGTCCAAATTGTTGTATTTAATTGTTTATTGGCCCATTTAGCTTTATTATAAAATTTACTGTGGTGTTTTTTGTAGGGCTTGGATCGTATTAGGTAATTTACATGTAAAATGTAGTTCTAGATATGAAAAAATCAGGTTACGAAGGCTGCCTTTGAAATTAATCCCAGCAGGGATGCAGCAGGGCCCCATGATTCTGACTTTGAGGGGAGAGTGGACGGACCTTGGGCAGAGCACGTGTTGATGGGAGATGACACACCTGCCCTCTGTTGGAATGCCCTGCAAACCTTGGAACCGAAGTTATAAAATGAGGATTCACAGACGGACCTTCCTAGAATTTTTTTCAGCTACCGTCACAATCGCACCTCTCCCACCTTTGCTCTCCCTCTCCTCTGGGGACCTCAACATGTTCATTTACTGCCCATAGTGATAACACCCCAGATCAGCAATTCGGAAGAAGCTAAGACCACAGATATCCAAGTACTGTAATGGAGTAATTTCGAGTGCAGTCAGTTGGTTTCTTTTTATCTCTTCTTGTCTGTACTTCCTTTGCATTTTTCCCAATCAACTTTTCCCATGTTGGCTCAGCATTGCATTTTCTATTTTTGGTTACTGTAATGCAGTCCCCCATTGCTACTGTAGATGCTGTAAATAATCAAACGTTGTTTCATGCTAAACATCCCCTAGTTAATAAGCCAACGCAGTATATCTTTCTGTATAAGCTCACATTCATTCTATATCCCTGAGAGGACTATGTTACGAAATAATAAGAGAGAATCGTATTTAACATTCCCCATGTGTCTATCACCTTAGTACTGCCTAGAGTGTAATCTCTTTGAGGATGCAAATATCTAGTCTAGTTGTGAGAGATAATTGGAACCCCTTGGAATTGGCGCCAGGAACAATCAAGCAATTCGCTGTGCGCAAACCTTACTTCTCTGCCTGGATCATTTTCCAGCCACTTGACCTGGTTGACCTGCAGTCAACTGCCTTCCATTTAAATTTACACTTCAGCTAAACTAAATCTTCAGTTTTTATATAATTTTTTCCCTCCACTGATACTGGCCTTCACCCATAGATTTTTCTTATGTTTCTGTTTTCTAGCTAGGCCTTTTAGAAGTGCCAGTAAGTCACTTTCACAGTTTTTCAGACACTGAGAATGAGAAAACATAATAATATAAATATATACTATATACACTTAAGACACCTTTTCGCATACAGCTTCCAGGTACGTAACTAACTCTCCCCATCATAATCAGGCACTCTCCTACATGATTATGGTGGGGAGAGTTAGTTACATGGAAGCTGTATGCGGAAAGGTGTCTAAGTGGATAAGTGTTGATTCATTAATAATTTTTTAAACTGAACTCTGTGAAGATTAATTTTAGTGGATGTCCGGCTGTAAGTTCAACACTTTATATATATATATATATATATATATATATATATATATATATATATATATATATATATATATATATATATATATATATATATATATATATATATATATATATGGGCAAGTGAACATTGGCATGGTAATGAGGTTTTCTAGGCAAGAGGTACTAAATGCACTGAAGAAGATGAAGATGGGAAGGCAACCGGACCAGACATGATCCCGGTGGAGGCATGGAAAGCATTAGGAGATGAAGGAGTGGATATACTGTACGATCTTATGATAAAGATCCTTGAACAGGAAAAGATACCAAATGAGTGGCGTGGGAGTATATTGATCCCAATTTTTAAAGGGAAAGGCGATGTCCAAGAGTGTGGTAATTATAGGGGCATTAAATTGATGTCCCACACTTTGAAGATACTGGAAAGGATGATAGATGCTAGACTGAGAGAAGAAGTACAAATAGGTAAAGAGCAGATGGGATTTATGAAGGGAAGGGGAACAACAGATGGTATATTTTGTCTGAGGCAAATAATGGAGAAATTCGGGGAAAGACAAAGGGACCTATGGTATTCATTGACCTTGAAAAGGCTTATGACAGAGTCCCGAGACAAGAGGTATGGAGGAGCCTGAGGGAGAAGATGGTGCCAGAGAAGTATGTGCGATTGATACAAGAGATGTACCGGAATGTATTTACCAGAGTGAGGAGCAGTGTTGGGGAGACAGAAGGTTTTGAGGTGAGAGTAGGATTACACCAGGGGTCGGCTCTGAGCCCATTTATCTTTAACATAGTGATGGATGTTATAATAGAGGAAGTAAGGGAGACAGTACCATGGAACATATTGTATGCGGATGATATTGTTCTGTGTGCAGAGAGCAGGGAAGATCTGGAAGTGAAATTGGAAAGATGGAGACAAGTACTGGAGGACAGAGGAATGAGAATAAGTAGATCCAAGACAGAATATATGTGTACCACCACTGAGGGGGATGATAGAGAAAGTATTCAGCTTGGTGGAGAGCAAATAAGGAGAGTTGATAAGTTTAAGTATTTGGGATCTTTTGTTAACGCTGGAGGAAGTATGGAAGAAGAAGTAAAACATCGGGTACAGGCAGGCTGGAACAATGGAGAGCGGCCTCGGGAGTTCTTTGTGACAAAAGAGTGCCGCTTAGGTTAAAAGGAAAATTTCACAAGACGGTGGTAAGAACAGCAATGCTGTATGGTACGGAAACAGCAAGCATGAGAAAAGCAGAGCAGAAGAAGATGGATGTGGCAGAAATGAGAATGCTTAGGTGGATGTCTGGGGTAACAAGAGTGGATAGGATCAGAAATGACTACATAAGGGGGTCAACTAAGGTGGTGGAAGTATCAAAGAAAGTGCAGGAGGGGAGGAGGAGATGGTATGGACACCTGTTGAGGAGAGATGAGGACCACGCTGGGAGACATACTATGGGAGTGGAGGTGCAAGGAAGAAGAAAGAGAGGGAGACCAAGAAAGAGATGGAAGGACTGTGTGAGAGGAGATTTACATGAGAAGGGAATTGATGAGGCAGAAGTGCAAGATAGAAATAGATGGAAACGGCTCATCCGAAACGGCGACCCCATATAAAAATGGGAAAAAGCTGGGAAGAAGAAGAAGAAAAGAAGAAGAAGATATATATAATAATATATATATATATATATATATTATATAATATATTATATATATTATATGTATGTATGTAGTATGTATGTATGTAGGTTGTTTATGTATATGGCTATATGGTATGTATATCGTATATGTTAATGTCTTATATATATATATATGTATATTATATATATATAATATATAATATATAATATATATAATATATATAATATATATATATAAAATATATATATATATATATATATATATATATATATATATAATATATATATATAATATACATAATGTATTTATATATTAATATATAATACTATATATATATTATATATATATATAATATAATATATATATATATATATATATATATATATATAGTAATATATATATATCTATATATATAATATATATATTATATATAATATATAGATATATAATATATATATATATATACTTATATATATATATATATATATATATATATATATATATATATATATATATATATATATATATATATATATATATATATATAATATATATATATATATATATATATATATATATATATATATATATATATATATATATTATATATATATAGATATATATATATATATATATATATATATATTATATATATATATGTATATATGATAATTATATATATATTATCATTCGAGCTACAAATGTCCTTTAATATCTAAATTCGCTCTACCTCGGAATTGATATATTTTCATATATGTACGAAGGGGAATTTTTTTAGTTGATAATAATTTCGTCCTCACATGGGATCGAACCACCTTCCAAGTGGACGGGAACGAAATCAGGACAGACAGTGACGATATCAATTGATAGCGTACTGTCCTGTCCTGATTTCGTAGCGTCACTGTCTGTCCTGATTTCGTTCCCGTCCAGTCCTTGGACGGTGGTTCGATCCCATGTGGAGACGAAATTATTATCAATTAAAAAATTCCCCTTCAGTACATAATATGAAAATATATCAATTCCGAGGTAGAGCGAATTTAGATATTAAAGGACATTTATAGCTTGAATGATATATAAATGAATCACGGTTCGATGTGATAATTATTCATATATATATATATATATATATATATATATATATATATATATATATATATATATATATATATATATATATATACAGTAGAGACCCGGTTCACGACCGTATTAGAACTCGACATAATCGGATTTCGCCACTAAATTTCCAATAAACTTTTGTATCTGTTTTCAACCAAAAAACCAGTTTCCGACCCCCGACCATATGATGTTTGTAAACAAAACTGTTTCCGCCAGCTGCCGGCGTCATCCAGTGCTACCAAATGTAGCATAATTTCATGTTTTTTAGCATAATTTGACCCAAGAATTGGAGCTTAGCATAATTTCTTTCACACTTAGGGTTCTAGTACAATTTTAGAATGTATTTTCACTAAAATTTTAAATAAAATGCAGAAAATTCCTCAATTTCATACACAGCTATAGTGAATGTATCTTCAAGTGAAATTGCCTCAAAAGCAGCACTAACAAATGAGTAATTGCTAAGTTTGAACCCAACTAAGGAATGTTAAATTTTGTGAATATAAATAAATACCCACAGTGGCATGACAAACAATCAGTAAAGTGTTAATAATGTTTTTTCTTCATGAGTAAAGAATTACTTTTTTTCCTTTTTTAAGTTTTATTTTTTTCAGTAATCAAAATTTTAATTATGTCTGAAGTGATTTTACCACAATTTTCAAGTATTTATTCATTGTGTATGTGATCTATTAAAGAAAGTGTTTCAGTGGCATGATAATGATCAAGTAGCATGATAATGATCAAGTAATAAGTACGTATGTTTTTCTTCTTGAGTAGAGACTGGTTTGTTTGTTTACCTTTTTTTTTAGTTTTAATTTTTCAGGAAATATCAGTAAATAACAAAATGTTATATTTGAAGTAATTTTCACACATTTTCAAGTATTTATTAATTGTTTTATGTGACCTGTTAAAGAAAAATGGTTCTGAGTGGCATGGTAATGATGCAGTAATAAGTAAAACTTGTTGTTTTTCTTCACATTTGTATGTGTGATCTTCACACATTTGTCAAATAGTATAATAGTGATTGCATATCAAATAGTGTACTAGTGATTGCGTATGTGATCTATTAAAGAAAAATGGTGTTTTATTACGAGTTTCCTAAACTCATCAAATTATTAGTTATAATATTGTCTGTTCGTCACTTTTTATCATTTCACCTAATATATAATTGTTTTAAATTTCCATTACATCGTTGTTTTAGCTCAAATGTATTAGAGAAATGAGATAATGATAGATTAATAGCATAATTCTGGCACAAAATTGCACCATATTTGGCATAAATTCTTGCTTGGACCGACTAGCATAATTTAGCAAAACGGTTGGTAACATTGGTGACGCCACTCAGTGACTCAGCATTGTTTAAAGTCGCAACTAATGTTTACAAACATTCAAACATGTGTCGTGTCTTGTACACCTTGCGCGCATTTGTTCGTTTGCTTTTTCGGTGGTATCAACGTAGACTATTCTAAAACCATGCTCACACTTGAGACGCAGCGTTTCAGTAGCAAATGCAATACGTATTTAAGTGTTAGGTTTGGAGTGAAGGCAATGTTACGTACGTAGGTTACATGTGCGGTTCGGTAGCGAATGCAACTCTTTAAGCTTTGTTAAGCTTTCGGTAAAGAAGAAGTTAGTCATAGTTTATATCAGAGAAGCTACTATGCCATATTAAGTGCGTAGTAATCAAGAAATTAAGAAGAATCTTTTATGTCGTACTGTAATACGTTAATGTTTACGTGTAAGATTTGGTAGTGAAACCAGTTACATACGTAACATGTTCGGTTCGGTAGCAACGCAATCTAAGCTTTTTAAGCGTCCGCCGTAAAGAAGATGTTAGCCTTAGGTTAACTCAGAATCCGCTACGGTATACATTAATTATAGAAATTAAGTAGATTCTTTATGTCTACTGTAAAAATACGTCATTGTTTACGTGTGAGATTTGGTAGTGAAACCACTGTCACATACGTAACGTGTGCCGTTCGGTAGCGAACGCAATCTTAATCTTTGTTAAGCTTGCTGGTAAAGAGGAGGTTAGCCTTAGCTTAATCAGAGAAGCCGCTATGGTATAGAATAATTATAGAAATTAAGGAAGATTCATTTATGTCTACTGTAAAAAGACGTCAATGTTTACGTATGAGGTCTGGTAGTGACACAGTTTACATATGCAACGCGTGCGCGGTAACGAACGCAATCTGTAGTGCGCGGTAACGAACGCAATCTGTATGCTTCGTATAAGCGTCCTCGTAAAAAAAAAAAGGAGGTTAGCTTGATATTAAACTCAAGAGATGCTGGTACGTAATGGTATAGTAATTAAAGACATTAAGAAGATTCTTTTACTTATGTGTACGTATATATGTACCATGCAGTACCATAATGTGCAAAAGTCCAATAAGCTTGAAACCAGCCCTGATATTGGACAATTTGCCGTAAAAGACGCACCTTTTTTTATAAGGACATTTATGAAACAAATCGTTAGTATCATAACATTACATTTACTGAAAGATAATTTTCAAGCGATTTTGTATACAGTATTGCAGTCGACTCCGTAAAAGATTTACCATAAATTAATATCGAATGTAAATGTTTCTAGGCTTATAGCGAGATATGGTTTCTTTACTACCATAGTCCCGATATAAACCACCAGGGCTGCGCTATGGTTTGTTTACATCCTTAAATGCCGACTTACTGTAGGCAAATTTTTGCAAGTTTTTGATAAATATAGATTGGGTTTAATTTAATAGTTTATTAATTTACTGTTATAATTAGACTTGCTTTTCAATGCTTTTATTATCTTAGCAACACGTTTTATGCCTACACACTACACTACGTTCTACTTACTATTTACCTCCTAGGTAGCCTATGGAGCTTGGTCAACAATCAGTTGGACACAGGGTAGTTCTTTTATACTGTATATTACACATTTAAAATTATAAATATACGTTAACATGATATTTATTTAACTTTTAACTTATTTAGTTGTAATTTACATGTAATGTATTGTATAAAAAAGGGCAAGGTTAGGTAATAACTGATGGTCAAGAACGGATTAATCCATTTTCAGTTATTTCTTATGGGAAAACTTGATTCAGTTCTCGAAATAATCGAATTTCGACGCTCCTTCTGGAACGAATTATCGTCGAGAACCGAGGCTCTACTGTATATATATATATATATATATATATATATATATATATATATATATATATATATATATAATATATATATATATAATATTAACTATAAAATATTGTTCTTGAAGTTCTGATTTTGAAGTGATAACATATTCATTACTGCTACCACCTTTTTTCATATAATAAAACCAGGCATATTAATGACAATAAGGAATTGTAAATATTAAAATGTGCACAAATATTAAAATGTGCACATATGTGAAAATCAATTCATACGAAGGAAGTTATGGAGAAAAAAGACAAAAGCTTAATTTAGCTCAACTGTTTTTTATCCTCCACTGGACATTTACAAGGGCATGTTTCATAAACAAATGCTAGTCAAAAGGGGATTCAACAACAAGAAATATCAAAGGCCAAACAATACCTTTGTGTATAAACTGAAAGTATCACAAACTTACATATTTTTATTTATATTGATATTCTCTTTTAGTTTTGTTCTATTTTAATTACAATATTGTCTGCATATCTATCTTTTCAAGACATTGACCGTTGTTGCAGTATGTTGTCTAACATTTCTACTAACCAAATCACATTTTAAAGAGTTTATATTTCTATGCGTTTTAAAGGTCATTTGTTGAAATTCTTTGAGCTAATATACAATATTTATTCTATACTCTGTGAACATTACATACTAACAAATAGCACTTGTTAAGGCCTGGTGGAGGGCAAAACAATCAAACTAAACTAAACCTTGTTTTTCTTTAGGACTTCCTTCATGTGGATTTTAAAAAAAATTAATGTATATAATTATAGTAGTCAGATGGATATTCATTCTTAAAAATTAAATATCCTGGATATATTAAAAACTAAAAATTGAACAAAAACTTACCTAATCTCTCAGTTTCACTTTTCACCATTTCTGCTGCCTTCTTTGGATCAAACGGTTCTTTTTCTTTTTTCTCTTTAATTCCTTGTTTGTTAGTGTCTCTCTCTCTCCACCTTCGGTCTCGACCATCATCCTCATCGTCCTCATCATCGTAGTCATCACGGCGACGTTTTCTAAATTCTGTAGTACACGTATTTAAAAATAATCCGAACAAACTGCATAAATGTGATAAACACCTACTTACTTAGGTCTAAAGTATACAGCAAACATCTTAGGCTGATTCACCTTATTGCTAGATCATGTGCAAATATCTTGCTGGATTTCTTAAACAGAGATGACTAAATTGACAAGTTTGCATTTCAAAATATATGAATGTCTATTAGACCACAGACTTATGTGACAAGAGAACACATATTTTACACCTAAAGTCTTTTCATGAATCAACAAAATGGACAAATGCACAACAAACTATCATTAACAGTTGATTTACACACACACACACACACCTTCACTGGTTCTATATATAGTGTATACTTACATTATTTTGTTCTATGACCTTCATTTGGAGTCAAAACAAATAACTTATTTCTTATGAAACATTTTTGCTCTACCACAACACAAACACCACTTTGCATACAATGAAAGATCACATTCATTCAGTATCATAGCCAGCTCTTATCATCCCAATCTTCTGTATGAATTTGGGTCACAGAAAATTATCAAAATTTTTCTGCAACCAAAGTTTTTTATGATTAGGTAAACAAAAAGATGGGCATCCATGCCAAAGAAAAGTTTGACCTTTGTGTTACCATATAACAATGAACCTCATTCAATAAAGTTCAAAACAGCAACACCTTTTCAAAACTTTTGTATAACCACCATCCCACTCTGTTTGATCATCTCAGCATAGCAGATATTCATTATTCATAGCTAATGATACCTCTCGCCTAGTTTCCACCTCAAGTATGATTTCAATGATAACATATAGACTTAGATCATATCTGTAAAATATATAACAGCATGGGTATCCATCACAATGCACCCAAATATTATATTTCTATGAAGCTCAATGACCCCAGGAAGGTTGAAAAAATGCTCAGGCCCACAGAAAACAAAAGCAGTTTAAGTTTGTATGAATGTTGATCACCAAAGGGAAGTTTGGTTGTTGACTTTAACAATCATAATCTTCCATACGGTGCCACAGCATACCTGCATTTGTCAATGTCAGCCAACAGTGGCCTGATGTGGCCATATTTTTAGAAGTTGTGTGATTGCTTAACAAATTCTATTTAGAAACCTAATATCTTAACAAACATATAAAACATGTATTACAAATTAACTTTAAAAAGATGAAATTTTCTTCCATACAAATATTTCATGGAAAAAATATAATTCAAATGCACAAAAAATATACACTCCCTAGTCAAAAGATTAAGTAAATGCCACAGAAAAAGCTGAATGAAAAAATTTAAATTAATCTGAATTTCAAATAATTCAAAAGAAATCTATGTGATCATGAAGTACAACAAGCCCTTAAAGGACTCCCAAAATAGAATATTTGCTATCCTCTTTAGTGCTTTTAAAAAATGCTTTTCCAAATCAAAAGTCTGGAACATTAAAGAAAACTGGACCTCAACTAGTAGTTTGTGCAAAACACATTTATTAATGCTTCATCTCTATGACGTCTAGTATACTTAAATATTTTCACAATAAACACATGCCTGAACTTTATCAAGATTTGATAAAAGTTTTTTAAAAAGGGATAATCTCATTTGAAAAACTGACCTAACTTTAAGTTAAAAATATTATAATCTCTGATATTTGACTGGATACATCTCCAAAACCAAATGACTTCATTGTTCCTTAACCATTCCTTCATCAATTCCAATAAATCTTGAGGGCAGATGCACAAACATCCTCAAGCAACATGGCTAGGAGTGTCCTAGTCCACAATCATTAACCAAATCATTGCAATTAATCTCCCTGATAATTGCCGGTCAGTTATGAAAATAAGTTTAATAAAATTACCAAGCTAAAAATCTTAGTTCTCATAGGGTTGAACTCAGTAAGCAGAATACAATACAGTACTATGTAATAACTTTCTGGCAGTCCAAGAATCCATCTAAAGCCAACAGTAGTTACCAGAATTTTCATCAAGCTACTTTTACAGCCACAGATCAAGAAATCTGTCAAGGTACCACTTCATCTAGAATACCACAACTGTCATTCCACAAACTTGTCTTATCTCATTGGTAAATGGGAATTTCCCAACTTTATCCATTAATTATTATGGTACACAAAGTGGAACTGAAAAACAGTTATAAGAGTGCCGAGAAAATTTACAAATTATAATAAGAGATTAAAGAATGAAGATGCATACACAATCGATAATTCTTTCTAATAAGTCACCTCACAGACTTGGCCTTAAGATCCAATAGCCCTTTTAGTTCAGGAAGAAACCACAATATCCATTACATTCTTTTCAGCTGTCCCCCAACCACTACATGAATAAATATGTACATAAAAAGAATATTTGGTGCTGCAAAGATTTGTTAACCTTTATTTCCATACTGCTGATATCCATGGATATATTCTCAAATCCTTAAATCCACCTACGTCCTACATCAGAGAGTCCAGGGTAATTCAAAACTCTAAGCAATTTGAACTGTGCAAAAGTCCCCCTCGAATTACAACTTAATGATACTGCATTTGATTTGTTCCTTAATTAAATTTCCAAAGAAATTTCTCTTGTGAATTGAAATGAGCAAGGTTTCCAATAGCAAAACTGCCATTAAACACAACTTACAGCCTTGGCTGGACTAAGTGTTGAATGCTAAAATAATTAAACTGGCTTCTACAGACAGCAGTTACCATTAAAACAGTCTTGATCAACTTGCAAAGTAAATGAATATTCCCCATAACTTTTGGTGCAAAATTTTGAGAACCAAATCATGTAATTCTGACTGGAATTATAGAGAAGATACACAAATATCTACAAGCCCCTCATTCCAATCCTATTAATAAATTACTCTAATTTCTTACTCTCTAACCATTACACACTTCATATTTCACCCTGGTTGCTAAGACAAGTAGCGTGTCAAACATTAAGTGCCTGAATAATTCCTTGGAAATGCTTTTATGATCAAAAGGTTTAAAATCTGAAATTTGGAATGATTTTCAAACTTCTCAGGTTTATCAAAACTACCCTATTAAAACCTGATGTGTGTGTCTCTCTCTCTGCATTAAACTTTTCCTTATACTTAAATTCAATCCCTTTATCAACATCAGTTTTGATCGCTGCTCAACATAGTTTTATCTCCTTTTCTCAGGGTTTCATTGTTACAAGAGAAGTAGTAACTACATACAACATTTAGCAAATGTTGTATGTAAAGCCTTTCTAACTACCTGAGGGCAATTATTTTAAGATCCACCCCTCATTGTAAAGTCATATGAATTGGCTTCTATAATCAATCTAAAACTAAAGACAACCAATACACTTTTGCAAATCACCATTTACTAACAAAAACTTTTTTACTCAATAAATTTCCTTGCCTTAAAAGTGTATTGTTGCAAGAGTTATGGCGCCATAAATCACAGATTTTAAAACTGGATTGCCATTAACCAAGTCCAACAAATAACCGGGGACTGCCTGTATTATTAAGTGTGCTCTTAAAATTTTTCTAGCCATCCAGTGTCAAATATATTACATTAGTTGATAATGCCGCATTGAAAATCCTTCAACTAAAATTTAAAACATACCAAATCTTGTTCAATATGGATATATATAATAATATCCACAGTTTCATCATGCATTTGTGTGGCTTGTAATTCTTTCACTACTTGAGCTTATATTTTTGGAACATTAATATACATGCGAGTTCTAACATTCTATACTTACAGCTGTTTTTACAAGTAACTACAGTAGCTGCTGTGTAGACACAGAATACAGTAATAGAAACATTTGTCCGAACAATGATATACACAGCCAGATGAAATGCAACTGTATGAGTAAAACCTTTATATTATAACTTGATAATATATGAGACGAATTTGGTTTTATGTCACTTTTTTTTCATTTAAGCAAACTACTGCACAATATCCTTAGCATATGCCACGACAGTATTTGTTCATTAAGCTTTAATGCTTCAATCCACACAAGTCCAAAAGGAAAATATCTAACACATGCATTTTCAAAAAAAGAATCATTAAAGCACTGATGCAGTAGTTGAACATATACAGTATGTAATGTTACTGTATACTTAACCTTAGAATGACCTCCATTACAGAATCCTAAGATTTATCAATCTCAATGAAATTGCCAATTACAAAGTGAAAATAAGGCACAACAGCACTAGTTCAAAAAATTACTGATTCACTCTCAAATATGGTATCTTCATAATCTTTCTGGCCAAGTACTTACAATTTGTAGGTAAACTACCAAATTTCACATCATATTCCTTAAAACTAAAAAAAATAAAATAAACAAATATATAAATAGAGCAACTTAAAACTTTAACCAGGCTGAATTTCCAACAAAGGCCCTCTTCATAGAGTTGCCACAATTTTTCAAGGCATTCAGTTCAATTTTGTAGTATAATTGTGTTAAAACTTTTTGAAGATTACTTGTCCCCCATCTTCACTATTTCAATGTGCAACTGAAAGGCATCCTTCCTAGATCATTGAAATAAGTACAGTAACAGTGCTGATTCAGCTTTATACACATCAATAATCTTTTACAAGACTGATACACTTTCTGTCAATCATGGAAACTGCACGATTTTCAATGCAGGTTACACTATTGTCCAGAAAAGTGGTCAAAATTGATGCTCATGCAGTAGAGCAAGTGCAGGGCTAAGCTCTCAAAGTTTAGCTCATTTGTCAGTAAAAACCATAAGTGCTGACAGCAAATGAGGTAAAAGACTGGTTTGTAAGGTTTTTAATACTAATGAAATTCTATTTCAATCACTTTCAGTAACCTGGTGAAATGCATTGGTCTTAATACTATCCAGCAGATGTATTTCCTTCTTACAATTGGAAACTAACTGGCTTATTTCAATGCAGTGGCAACCATGTATCACTAATGGGTTCAAAATATGTAAATATGGTATTCATAACTCCATCTGTGAAACAAGTTTCAATACCAATCTTGTCGAGTGAGGCATTTTCTAATTTTTAGACAGAACTAGACTTTTTACTTATCATAATTTGGTAATATGCAATAAATACCACAATTAATTCACCAAAAACTTCTAAAATATTAGTCATTTTATCATGATAAAAATATAATTTGTTTAAAGATTGATCATGATGTTTCTCCTTACATATCACAGACAAACATAATCCAATAGTATTTACACAATTTTATTCGGTTACAAACTGTTTTTTAAAAAAAAAAAAAATTCCTCACTTTGGTATTCTTGAAAAAGTATTCCATTTTGAAGTATTATTTGTGGTATGAATTAATGAGATTCATCAAAATCAGTAACAAATATAGTAAAGCCAATTTTTCATTGGCAAATATTAAAGTACATAAATTTCAAATTTCCAATACTCTACTGTTTTATATGTATGGTATTAAATCAGGCATACATGTAAAAACAATGTGAAATTGTGAATTACTATATCCTTTCCATCAATTAATAGAAAATGTAAGCAAATGTTCTGCTCTTCTAACTTTAAAAATTATATAAATATGTTCCCTTACTTTAAAAAAAAAACTTTTTAAGTACACAGGGCATATAGTACACAATTTTAAACTTCAAATTGAACTTTTCTGGATTTTTCTATAAGTACTATGATTATCACAAAAACAACAACCATCTCCTATAAAAGGATAATGTAAATAAGTAAAATTTTCCTGAGAACTCTAGAGTAAAATTTAAATACATCAACAGACTATTGCATGCACAATATTTCTGGAGAATTCAAAGGCAATCATCATCACTTCTTGATTGTAGAACAGTGTGTCACTGCAGGCCACGTGAAGATATGCACTGTACATTCGTCCTTCTGGGCAGTACCACACTTACAATTAACATTAAATCTTGAATACAAATTTTCTTTAAATCTTATGTAATGGCTTTGTAAAATTGCTTCTCAAATGATAGGCTGATAACATGACACAAAAGGATATTCAAATATCATTTAATGATTGTGGTGAAATGAAACTACCTATTTTTTCATGACAGCTCCACACATTCATTGAGAGCTGAAATGTACTGCTCTTTAGAAAGGAAGTAATGACAAACCAAAGCAAATCAAAACATAACACTAAATGCATGAGCAATAATGCTTAACATGTCATCATCCTTGAAAGGCTCAAAGCCACAAATGTTGCATGAAGCATTTTTTTTTCTACAACCAAAACTAGAAGTCATTCCAATAACACTTTTAAAAGACATACTATTCCTGAAATGACCATTCAACATTCTGTCAATCATGGAAGCTGCACGAATTTCAATGCAGGTTACACTATTGTCCAGAAGTTTGGTCTATTTTGGAATCCGAGTATGGAAATTCACAATGCATGAAACACTTCTTAACACTGCAGTTCATATGCCAGCAATCAAGCTGGAATGCAGAAGCTGTTGCTTCTTCTCAAGTAAATATTATGCAAATCCAAAATACTGCCAATCAGCTGCCAACCAGCAATAAATATGCATTTTATTAAGGCAAACCAAATTTTAACAAAAATTTAAGGAAGTTTTGATAAATTTATTAACCTTACCTAAAACCTCAATTTTAATATCTCTTGGCTGTAAAGCTAGCTGCATCAGTTTAGAAGCAATGCCCTATGTGAAACACTAGCCCACTAGCATCAAATTACTTCTCATTCATTTCTCATGAAAAGTATTTATGAGATTGGATACAAAGACCTGAATTCATGATAGTCTCCAATACTTAAAATGTACTAACTGCCATTTACTGTGCAAAAAGATTTGGAAGCAAAATAACAGATGAGGTTCTTCAACATTCCACTCCAATTCTTTATGTAAAACAATTTATGTACTATGCCTTTAAGGCTTTCTGTAATTAATAATTTAAAGAGTACATACTTCATTCTTAATTCTTTTTTAAGAGGGAGTCCAGGGAGTTAAGACCATCACGATATTTTTAAAACCTTTATAATACACGTACACCATTGACTTTTCATATATACTCACAGTTCTCTGAAGTTTCTAAATTTTTTTTTATTATTAAATCAGATATTTTAAGACTTGACTAAAAGAACAAAAATAATCCTTAGAGTATTCTAACCATTTTTCCACTTAGTACAGCAATTAAATGACAATATATGTTACTGTTATAATGTGATGGTACCAGAATTGTTTATTTTCTAATCAAACTAACAGTTATAATGTGATGGTACCGGAATCTTTTATTTTCTAATCAAACTAACAATCAGAATAGGTCTTTAAGGAAGGCCTCTTACAGTTTCACAATCCAGTGAGTATATGTACTACCTCCAGTTGCAATGTTATTTTTGCTGTGTTGCAGCTATCTGCTCATGTTTGTCATGTCTATGGACAGCTCTCAGACTATGAACTCCATACCAGAGAATTTTGCCTTCAACTTGAATGGGTGATTACAACTCAAAACTATTTCCATCCTATTTGAGGGCATATGTACGACGTGATTGAATTCCCAGAACAAATGAAATAAAGATGGTACTGCAATGGATAAGCCACCTCAGAAACCTATCACTCCCATTCAACAGCTGCTTTTTATTCTGGAAGTTTTTCTGCAAGCAGCATTAAGTATAACTGGTCTCTGGTTTATACTATTGAATAATGCCAACATTTCTAAAAGCAAATTAACTTTCAAATAAATATGCTAAAAATATTAACTTAAGTCTGGTGTGATTAAAAGCATTTTAACCAAAATGTACACAATTTTAAACCCCCTTACTTTGATTCAATAAAAATTATAAAATTATCTGGTATTTTAACAATACAGGTATTATCTACAAATTTATTCAAATCAAGAACAACAAAACTGTGCAATCACCAATGATTGAGCTCTATCATTCTATTGAGACCCACACCAATTTCAATATAGTTATGAAACAATGATTCACAAGCTACCTCAGCATCTTGTACATAGCACATCTTTAAGGACAATCTTCACAAATTGATATCTTTCTAAAAATTGAAACTGCAGAGAATGTTTTATGATATTCAGATATATGAATCCAAGTCTCCTGGTATGACATGATGTGGCTATAATCCATCCACGAATAAATGAAATTAAAAAAAAAATGGTTATAACCTGAAAGTAGTGCATATGCTTGAGGAGGTATTTGGTTGGTATTTGCTGATAAATACTCCACAGAAAGGAGCTGTAACCACATAATATATGGCTAATAAAGATCTGCTCTGATGCTGTTCTCTAGTTAGTGGTCACATTTCAATATGTAAAAGATTGCATACTAAGATTTTACAAGATAATTTGAAAGTTGACTTCCCAAGACATCTTGTCAATCATGGAAACTGCACGATTTTCAATGCAGTTTACACTATTGTCTAGATATGGGGTCAACTTAAATCCTTGAAGAACAGGAATTATAATTCATCAATATGTACTTTCTTGCATCAATGGCTCACTGAACATTTGAAGCAAAAGTTAACAATACCTATAGCTTTCACTAACCATATGAAATGAACCTGCCCAAAATTATTAGGCTGAAAGGCAACTCTAAACATATATCCAGGTACAGTATATGCCAAAGCTGGTAAATGAAGTTCAGTAACATTCCACCTTAGTTTCCAAAGGAAAACCTTATATTCGTTTAAAATGGGTAATAAAAGGGGTTTTAGTACTCACTGCAAATTACAGAATCCACCCAACATGGAGGTGTATTTACAGTCCACAGACACAATTTTCTCTGATCTTTATATTAACAGCCAAACCTCTCATGTTACTCCTGCCTTAACACTAGTTAAAGTGGTCAACCTGGTACTTATTACACCTAAAGCAAGCAGAGCCAAGATTAATACTGGTTGAAACTTCCTTCAATACCCTACCAAATTAAATCCACCAATATGTAATAAAGGAATGACATAATCAGCACCATTACTACCAATATGTAATGAAGGAATGACATAATCAGCACCATCACTACAAAATATATTTGTTATGTATCTCCATAAATTTACATTACTCCATAAAAGCTACATTATTCATTGGAAATTCATAACCAACCATAAAACAACAAACAACATGAATTACAACACAACTGGCATGTGGATAATTGTATCTTTTGTTGTTTATGTTCTACAGCATGGAAGAAGAAAGGGATATGTTACAACTTCAAATTCAAAAGAACCATTTGCACCCAGTAGTTTTTACAGTTCTGATAACAATAAGTGGAGGTGTTCCTGATGTTTCCTTTACTGGAACTGGACATGACAACCCACCCCCACTATTCTTCCCAGACCCTCCTAAGAATATTTTCACCATCCAAAAGAGAGCACCTCAATCCTCTCTTACAAAATCAGTTAAAAGCCAAAATGACACTATACCATTCCTACTCAAAAATATATTAGGTTTCCATCACACTACAATCCAGGAGAATAAAACATTCATAAAAGTAACTTCAGCCAAAAACTATAAAAGTCACTTCAGCCAAAAACTAAATTTCCTCCCCTGTTTCATATAATGAGCAATATCATCTGGGCTGCAATTTTCATAAAAAGGCTAGTGGGAGGCTTGCCATCACTAGGGATATACTCCTGAATTTGCAGAAATATACCCAAAAACATACCGCAAATACTCTGACTATGTGATTGTTCAGCACAAGAGTTTCCAGAATATACAATATTCACTCCACAAGGTTAATAGAGAAATTATGTTCACTACTAACAGAAACACACATACACAATAACAATTTCTGATAATAGCACTTTTCATTAGTGCCGGCTCAAGAAGTTTCAGAGGCTGCAGTGTTGGCTGATACTGGAGGCACTATTCTGATGTGGACAATAACTTGTTTGTTTCTATGGTGTTTTTACGTTGCATGGAACCAGCGGTTATTCAGCAATGGGACAAACGGCTTTACATGACTTCCGAACCATGTTGACTGTGAACTTCTATCACCAGAAATACACATCTCTCACACCTTGAGTGTTAATATAGCATCAGTTGACATCGAGCAATAATAAAGAGAATTTGAACTCCGTCATACTCTTGATATCTTATTCAGCCATTTTAACAATATGTTGAGATATGTTCCAGCAACTTTTGCAGAATTGATTAACTGACACTGTGGAAGTATATGGTAAAGCTTCCAATGTTTAGGGTGCCAAAATGCTTGTTATTAAGTGACGGTGATTGGAAAATGTTAGCCCCTCCCATTTCTAATGCAAAGAATCAAATGAAACTGAAGAGATTTACCAAGGACCAGCTTTGCACAATCTGAAAATCAAGCTCAATAGGTTAGGTTAGGTTAGGTTGGATACATGGTTGGCCATGTTTTCCATCCCTTATGCATTTAGTCTGAAAACAGCATTCCAAATAGGTCACTCCTCCATTCAGATGATGTTGGAAGTCACTGGAGAGTGCCAAGGAGTTGTTTTTACCTCCAAAAACTACTTCTTTAATCTACCCAAGAGCCATGGAAAAGATTTATCTCACTGTTACAATGTTCAGTTATCTGAGGGTAATGATGGATAGAGAACCCAATGTTTATATGAGCCAGCTGTCAATAGCACAAATTTCATGCAAAGTCCTCTAAAGTAAGAATTATGTTGGCTATGAAACATATCAATTCTTGTGGAAAGAATTAATTTCAAAATAAACTTCAATTAAACAAGTCACAATGCAGTACTTTCAAATGTACAAAAATTATTGTGCTATCTCATACTACAAAGAAGATATTCATAACAGTTCAAACTGTGACATATTGAAATGATGCAACACAAAAAATCAAGTTTGTTGTAAAGCATAACCTAAATACAGGTACAAAAACATTCTGTGCCCAACTCTGACATGAAAATGAGAATTCATTTTGGTGAGACACAACAGTATTTCCTCCTTAGTGAAGGATGTTTCCCTCAGCATTAATCACCATCTCACTACTTTTAAGAGCACGGTTAGCTCCATAATAATTACATTCTCTTGGTGCTAAGGTTTTATATTGTATGAACAAATTTACCATCTGAACAGCACTGTAGGCAATGTTTATGCAAGTCTTCCAAATATCTCACATTTTAGTGCTCCAATTCCAACGAAGATTACATAGTTCTTTCTGATATACTGCATACAGGTCAGCCTCTTCACAATGGACATTTATCATCATTTCAAATTATACTTCCTCAAATTTCATCTGAAAACTTCTTACTTTCCAAGTTAATACTCTCATGTGGATTTTTAGCCTGAAATATTCCGAAGTGCATTCAATATATATAAAGTTCCCTTTTGTATTTAAGGAGCAGGGAAAAGGCATTCTGACATGAGGCTGTTTCAGTATTCCAAAACCTGAGTAACATACTTTTCCCAATGTTACCAGGACAACCATGTAACCACTATAAGCCAATATGATTTGCAACCACCAACTTCACACTGATAACATCCCCTTGAAATATATTGTACTGGGATGATGCAAATAATATCAACTGAACAATTTCCTCGAGAAAAGTCTGGCTGACAAGTCTTAACATCCAGTCAATCATGGAATCTGCACGATTTTCAATGCAGTTTACACTGTTGTCTAGATGTTTAGTCAGCTTCATTCACCAAAACACTGGATTTTACTATCAAACACAATTCTAGCAGAGCAGCTGTGGGTTACTGACATTAATGAGTACAAATCAAAATTTTAAAAAATAACCACTTAACAGTAATACGCTATTAACAAAACTAAGACCATTTACTAATTCCCAATAATACTGAGATGACCATACACAATAATACTAACTTTCTAATTTAACAAATCCATATTTGCATGTATTTTCAAATCTTTCTCTACCAACTTTACATAATGAAATTGTACGTGGTTCATTTACTAACACTTGAATGAAAAATTTTAATTTCTCTTTTAGCATTACAGTATTCATATACGATCAACTGCAGTAAGTATCTCCATAATATGTGCAACAACTTCATGAATTTCAGAAAGTCTAACATGTAATATACAAAGAAAAAGACACCTGACAGTCTGATATTATATAGAATTTATTATACAGGGAACCGCAAAATAAAATCAATAAAAGTATAACTTATATAATAATATACATTCCATATCTTATTTTGCAGGAAATCATGTAACCTAGAAGGACTCTTCAGTGCTACCTAAGTGGTTTACCTACACTAAAATATGGAAGTCTCTATGCCACATTTACTGGAGGCTCTTACGTTACAAATTCTGATAAAGATTAGATGATTGAGGGATAATGAGACAAAATGCTGATGAGTTCTTCCACTGAACTTTTTGTATTAATTTGTGGCAGAAATATGAATTCTTGAAGAAGTTACTCCAATGAAGTTCATTCCCTCTTAATAACAACTTGTAACAGCTCTGTCACCCTTAATCAAGGTCTAAAAAGAGCACTGATGCTTTTCATACTTTTGGTGGGCTTTATCTACTGTTCCACATACAGAACTGAAGTGAACTAAAAGTATACAAGTAATCAAGCCAGCCCTCCCTATATTCCACATTTTTCTGAACCACTAGAAACCCAAACTCAGTCACTCCTCCAGGGTTACTGACCCTGTCTGCTTCATAATAACACTCTTGCATTTCAAAGCAAATATCTTGGGAAGGCAGTCTGCACAAGTGGGACTGGTATTATCTAGTAAAATGAAGTGACATCAAGCCTAAAAATTGGAAGGTTGATTCACCACACTTGGTTGGTTACAGGATAAATGACTTTCTAAGAAGAAAAAAAAAACCTGGTGCCAGGATCTTAACAGCAATACAGCTTACTTCGGGAAAAAGCCCAGGTACCAGCAAAGAGCAGGTAATTCAGCACCAAAACAGAAAATAAATGATAGCATAAGAGATGGGAAGTGTGAAATGTAATAGGGTAATTTAGGAAGAGTGTTAAGAGGAAAAAAATTTTAAAGCAGGGCATCGATACCAAACTAATCCACAAGAATATATGCCTCTGAATTACTCAGGAGTTAGCACTGCCACTGACTAAATACTTTTGGGAGTGCACCACCTTTTCTGCTGAAACCAATTAATTATAGAAATAAAAAACCAGAGAACAACTCATGTTGCATAATAATGAGAAGTCAAAAGAAACCTAATGATTTGGCACTGTTTAATAAAGACCTGCTAAATCTGAGAGGTAATTCACCAGATCATCACAAATGCTTATATATTTGCCAATATTGAAACAAAATCTTACTTTGCATCATGCTTCAAACCTTTGGTCTTAACAATAGGATATTTGTGGTGGGTCGCATATTTTAAGCGCCAGCTGGTAACCAGTTAAAATAATCTGAGATTGTATAGCAAAGTATCTGTGAGATCCGGCAACTCCTGCAAGTACGAGGTGGTAGCTGGTCAGCGGCCACGCATCCCACTCTGTGATGCTTCAGTCTTTCTTTAACCACCTTGGAGAACAGTTGCTTACGCTTTTGCTCCTTAACTAGTGAGAACAACTGATCTGCAGTTAGAAGCTTTAAAAGCATAGTTTCTCTATGGGTATATCCTGGTACCTACTAATTCTATGGCAATATCAGTATCCCACTGACACCAAGGAATTGTCAATGACAGCTTTCCAACTGCCCATCATAAATTAACCACAGCTTTATCATCTGAGACTTAATAACATTCAGCTCAAAACTATAAGATTGAACTTGGTGCTAGAAGTTCATTCAGCCTGTGATGAGACAATGCTTGGTGTTATTTTAAGGGAGCGCTGGTGTTAAGTAGTAGACCTCTTACACAACTGCTCTAGCAGGTGGTAAGACAGCATTGCAAAATATGATGACATGGTTTATAACAATACTGATATGCTGAATAGGCTGTACGATCCATTGCCAAAGTGTTAAGTGGCTAACAATACTACAAAAAAATATGCTTCAGTTACTAGACTTTTAACAATAAATTACTTAAGATGGTGTACCACAGATGCTATTTCCCAGGTGGCCTTTACAGTATGAATAACCTTACAAAATTACAAACAAGGATGTTCCAAAGTCACAACTTCAATAGCAGTTAAGAAGATATTGCTAAGAAAATCCTTGGGTAAAATATGTTTTACCTTGGAGCTGACTGTTAAAACAAGGTGGATATTGGTAGTTGACTACTGACATTAGTGAGGCATCCGCTTCATCCAGTTGGTAAGCATTCACTTTACTTTTTGGCCCCCGAAGCAGAATGAGGGGTGCCTAGAGTTGGACATCTTATGTAAAGACCTCAGGTTTGTGTGTTAGGGAAAAATACAAATTACTTAAAAAAAATTGTCATTTGTTCCTATACATTACAAATCCTGGGTCTTTACATGGAGGAGACTTACTCCTTGGCAGGAGGGTTCTGAGCAAATCTCTGAACTGACTGGTCATTAAGATTAAAGGAAGGAGACCCTTGCCTCTGATCTGTTGAACATGTGTGATGTTCAACTGCCCGAATTCTGAGCCTTCGAATACATGGAAGGTAACATCATTGATTCGAAGATAAGCTTGGATGAACCCATATTGTTGGGGACAATGAAGCTGAAGATAACCAACGGGTCTGTTCATTGTCAGTTTCTCTCTCCCCTAGGACTGGCATCTATCAATCCAAGAAGAGCTAGATTATAGACAGAATACTTAGTCATCTAGAACAGTGATTGACAACCAGTGGTCCACAGACCTACAGTGGTCCATGAAAAAATGTAGATGGTCCGCAGAAAAATTGGGACATTACTTCAATTTTTGTTTTCTTAATATTTTTTTTATATATTTAAACTATAACTTTTTTATATATAATAGGTGCATTTCATATAACTAAAATAAAAGTTTTCTGATTGTTATCATATAAACTTATTTACTTTTCAAAAACTTATATTAGTGGTCCCCCAAATTTAGAATTATACATTAGTGGTCAATGAAGTTCAAAAGGCTGGCAACTGCTGATCTAGAACACCTGTATGCACACCAGCCCAGCATGTGACAGTTTGCTAACCATCCCTTAGAAGGGTATAAAAGAGAAGGTAGAAGGTAGCAGTACACTTTAGAAGGGTATAAAAGAGAAGGTAAGAGGTAGCAGTACACTTTAAGCAAGATGCTACCTGTCCTCAAGAGTTGGGTAATCTACATGACTGTTGAGCAGCTACCACAAAACTCAAGAAAATAAAAGTCTGAGGATCTGGGACGTTGGAGGTAGAAGGAGGCAAATGCGGTCTGTTGTGACCGCATTTCCAGCCTTATACCTGACCAACAGGTTCTTCCTGAATGTTAGGGGCAGACCAATGGCCCTGTTCTTATGAATCTCGCCCGGAACATATTGCTGTCCATCATGTTAGCTGTGAGGTATGTCCATTTGATCATACATAAAGTCAAAAGAAATGGTGCTCCTAGACACCATTTCTTGGCCAAGCCAGAACCCAAAAACAAGTTGTCAATACTCAGTTTGGAAGTGAAGTGCTAAGTGGTAACACAAAAGGCCTTTGGGCATTTGGTAGCCTTTAGACAGAATGCTCACATACTGTTAACCACTCGTCAAATCAGGCGGAACAACAGGAAATCCTAAAATCCTAAGCCCAAGACTTCAATCATGGATGCAAAAGACATCTCCTAGAGGCCAACAGAATCTGGATTTCCTAGGAGGTCACTTATCCAAGTACTGACTAGCACCAATGTTTCTAACTATGGATGCAAAAGATGTCTCTTAGACATCAACAGCATCCGGTGTTCCAGAGAAGTCACCTATCCAATCATTGCTAAACTTAACTGACCGGACAAGAAGCAGTTTTCAATGTGGTGTGGTCAATGGATATTATGCCCACGGTTCATAAAGACAGAGCCGAATAGTGAGAGCTTCGGTGAGTTGAGATTGAAGGACTAACCCAACTGTCTTTCTAGCTCGAACAATTCTTCCAAACTTTGAGGTGTCAAGACAAATTGTTGCAAACACCAACCCTAGTGACTGAACTTGTCTGTCATACATCTATCTTTCCAGGAATGTGTCTGGTAGACTGCTGTGCCATGTGTGCTACTGCAAACCATGGACCCGCACCATCAATTGAGGAGATGATAGAACACTAGCTCCCCCAGTCCCCTACCTTGACCAAGGGACTACCGTGGTACCATTCCATAACATCATGGAATGCCTACCCTTAGATCCTGAGGTTTGGAGAGCCAAGATGATTCACGTTATTGAAGAGCGGATTAGGTCAGGTTAGGCTAGGCTGGGTTAAGTACCAAGCAATTATCAAGATGCTGACCATCTCTGAATTTTGTAATACAGTATAAGCATACATTTAAGTTAAGTATATCTTAGTTTAACCAGACCACATAGCTGATTAACCCTTAAACGCCTATTGGACATATTTTACGTCGAGATAAATTGTCTGTCGGGTGCCGACTGGACGTAATTTACGTCGACATAGAAAAGTTTTTTTAAAATTTGTGGAAAAATGCTTATAGGCCGACCAGCCGAAAACTTTTGAATCACGCGCCTTGGGGGATGCTGGGAGTTCACGGATCAAGGTGTTGTTTTGTTTACAATCGTTACAAGCGCGCAAGCGCAAATTTCTTTCTTGCCGCACTAAAAAGTATCAGGGACACATCTCAGAAATTAATTAGCCGTTACATGGAGTATTATATATGAAAATGTGCGCAATTTTATGTAAAATACAACAAAAAAATACTCATGATTGTAACTTTTATCAGTTTTGAAATATTTTCATATAAATAACGATAAGTGCCAGAATTTCACCTTCGGTCAAATTTGACTACCGAAATGGTGAAAAAACGCAATTGTAAGCTAAAACTCTTATATTCTAGTAATATTCAATCATTTACCTTCATTTTGCAACATATTGGAAGTCTCTAGCACAATATTTCGATTTATGGTGAATTTATGAAAAAAACTTTTTTCTTACGTCCTCGTGGTAACTCTTCCAAAAAAAATCATACGTGCGATTGTCGTAATGTTTGCACCATTTTTAATTAGCCGTTACATAAAGTTTTATATATGGAAATGTGTGCAATTTCATGCACAATACAACATAAAACAACCCATGGTTGTAGCTTTCATCAGTTTTGAAATATTTTCATATAAATAACGATAAGTGCAAAAATTTCAACCTTCGGTCAACTATGACTCTACCGAAATGGTCGAAAAACGCAATTGTAAGCTAAAGCTCTTATATTCTGGTAATATTCAATCATTTACCTATATTTTACAACATATTGGAAGTCTCTAAAAATATTTCGATTTATGGTGAATTTATGAACAAAAAAAAAAAAATGTTCCTTACGTCCGCGTGGTAACTCTTCCGAAAAAATCATACGTGCGATTGTCGTAATATTTGCACCATTTTAAATTAGCCGTAACATAATGTTTAATATATGAAAATGTGCGCAATTTTATGTAGAATACAACAAAAAATAATTGAAGGTTGTAGCTTTTCTCATTTTGAAATATTTCCATATAAACAATATATATAAAAAAATTTGACATTTGGTCAACATTAACTCGTCCGAAATGGTTGAAAACTGCAATTGTAAGCTAAAAATCTTACAATATAGTAATATTCAATTATTTACCTTCATTTTGATACAAATTGGAAGTCTCTAGAACAATATTTAGATTTATAGTGAATTTTTGAAAAAAAATTTTTTTACATCCGCACGTTACAAATTCATGCATCATTTTGTGATAATATTTTCTCTGTGCTGCTTTAATCATTTTACAATGTGTTATATACCAAAATGATTGCAATTTAGTGTATAATACAAAAAAAAATTAACTCGCTAGCTTTAACCGTTTTGCTCACAGCACGATTTGAATACAATTATATATGAAATTTTGTTTTTGTGCTATCATATATTGCATTATTTATAAATAATAATGATAATTTTTTTTCATTTCTGATGGTTGCATACTAAACTTCAGGCAATGACAAAAAAAATGAGCCAAAAATGAGCTCTTAATCTTGAAAACTAAGTGCGCTGTGATTTTTTGGAAAAAAAAAAAAAAAAAAAAAAAAAAAAATAAAAAAAAAAAAAAAAAAAAAAAATCCGCTTCCGCGCTCACTCTGAGACCCCCCAAGCATACGGGAGACGATTTTTAATATACCGCTTAGGCATTCAAGGGTTAATAGCTCTCCTAGGGCTGGCCACAGGATTAGATATTTATTTACATGGCTAGGAACCAATTGGTTACTTAGCAATGGAACCTACAGCTTATTGTGGGATCTGAACCACATTATATCTAGAAATTAATTTTTAATCTCCAGAAATACATTCCTTTGATTCCACGCTGGCCAACAGCTGGGAGTGAACTCAGGCTACCAGATTGGCAGGTGAGTATGCAACCGACTCGTCCAGTGAGGAACTAAGCACACTTACATTAAAGATATCTGAAAACAATTTGCCAACTTAAATCCTCTATTTTTCCCCATGGTTCACTATCTGTCTGCCTACCATTATCATTACTTTTTTTTAACTGGATAGCATGATGCCACTTTATTTTGACACCCAAATTGTTGACATATCACAAGCTTATTTATCATGAAACAGCCTTTATCTCTATGGGATGGATCCAGCTACATGAAGCAAAAAGTTCCACTCTGCAAGTGCAGTTAACTCCATATCTACTTCATGTACTCCACATTCTACCATGTAACTTCTTTGAGCCATGGAAGTGCTGTCTTTCACTCTATCTCATGTCTGCAACCAGCTCTCCTAGTTGTGTCGATAATGGTGTTGATTATATCCTCATTGCCTGCTAGTGTTTGCACTTGTTGGCCAAGTGCTTTGGCTTTTTTTTTTTTTTTTCTTGAAATATACATTTCTGTGATGTTCTTGTTTACTTTACAATTCCTCACCAGCATAACTTTAATTCTACCAATGCTCTTCTTCATTGTGTGCATGTGTATAGTCCGGTCCCGAATTATGCATGTTCGAATTGTGCGATTCCCCTTTTATGCGGTTGCTAGTCTTCAAAAATAGATTTTTTGTATCTGCAAAGCCATTCAAAGTCTGCGAGTCACGCGCTGCAAAACATACCAAATCTATTGTCTTTTCAAGTAATTTAGATGGGGGGGGGGGGGGGGGGGGGGTTGGGGTTCTGGTATGTGAGAGAAGGGGTGGGGGGAATGCTTGGAGGGAAAAAAAACTATTATTCCTCTAAGGGGGAATGCCGAAGAGGAAGACCTAACTAAAAATGCCCTTAAGGTAAAGATGAAGGAAGGAGCAACTTCAATTTTGGCAGCAGTCGACAACTGAAACCTGTAATTGGTGAATGAAGTAAGAATTTTTTTTCTAGGTTAACTTTTTTGACTAACTTAAAAATGTCCCTGGGCAAGATTACAGATTTAAAAGCAGCCATCCACTCTTGGTCATAGGTAGTTTAGTAAGAAAACAATACATTTTAAAAAAAGAGGCATAGAACCACCAAAATTAAATCTGTCACATGGGATGGAAGGCTCCACCAGCAGAAGTATGATACCTACTAAATCACCATGACAAGAGTTCAACTGTAGCTATAAAAGCAATAATGAGGCTGTGATAGCTGCCACCAAGAAGCAACTCACAGGCCCACTGAAGTGGTGGAAAAACACCTGTCCCTCATACAAACCACAAGAAGGAAAATGCAGAGGGGAGAGGTACAAAATTATTGACGCACCAACCACTGTCAGCATCAAGGTGAACAAACCTCTGCAGGGTATGCCTAATAATTGGGGATTAAGGATATGCAGTGACCTAGCAAAAATTATAGAAGTTGCCCTAGATATCTCTAAAAACAAGTCAGAAGCAGTAACAATAAGAACAAAGTTCATAGAGCTCATTCAATGGCATGAGGACACCTAGGCTATCCCCGGCTTAAGCCTGTTTACGGAGCATGAAACCAAGGTAGTACAATATACAAAAACTTTACAAACATGCCAAGCCTCTCAGAAAAGGAATTACCTCAAAGAAAGAAAACAAGAACAGGATGATAGTGAGTGCTTTTAATATAAACACACTAGAAGAATCAGGGAACAACTGATACCTTGTAACCTACCACAAGTGAATTACTAGATCACTGATATGCAAACAAACTATATAGTCTTTGCAGTTACAGATGGCTATGCCAAAGAAGAGGGCCACAATCTTGATAGAGCAACAGTGAAAAAAACTGGCCACCTATCAAAAAAATAGTCCCAGCAATCCATCATTGTGCTCCAAGAAGATGGGCATATGTGCCTGTAGCAACAAAGCACCAAGAATATCAGAAATGTAGCAATGACTAAAATCTAATGAATTACTTAAATAGTTTAACTATTGTCAACTGAGAAAAATGTTGCCCAATGGCAGAATCATGAATTGCGGTCCAGAGGAGCGTGCCATAAAACAAAACTAAACTGCATGGAACAAATGACTGCAATGGCAACACACACTGCCAAGCCCCAGAAATACCAGTAACCCCATAGGGAATAGAAAAACCAGTACCCTTCCCAAGCCTATTCTTCAGGCAATAGAGCTATTTCCCTGAAAGACAGACAAACAATAAGACTGTAAGCAGTATATTAATTATAAACCTAGCCAAGTATCACCGTATCACCTAAGTTGGAAGGGGAAAAACAAAAGGAGCAGGTGCCTTTTGAAAACTCTCTAAAGATGAGATGGCATGATAAAACTCAAAGTCATGGAGATATATGTACAGAGAATGAGACCATTAGGTATTGCACAGCAACCAATCCCCTTAGGTCCAAGTATACTGATTTCTCAACGAATTCCCATTCAGTGTCGATTCACCATCTTTTCCAGATAAAGATGAAAATAACTGTCTGTAATGACAGTAAGTGGGAACCCATATCAAGGAATATGAGATGATATAGGAGGGGAAAGTTGCAAGTTATTTCTCTGGGGACTAAAAATGACAAAGTGCTAGTTCTGGGAATAATAATTGCAGACCAACGGAAATAAAGGGTACACTAACTCAAAATGAGCAAATACAAAATACTACTATACATGAAATGTATTCTTATGCAACATATACCTACATGAGGTTAGCAGTAATGTGTATATACTTGTCAAATAACTTAAAAACACAAGAACAGTACCAAATGTTGAAAAAATATAAAACTCACATGAGACACTTAAAGCACAAACTGTAATGGGGGCAAACACTACATAAAAGCTAAATTCTCAAGATGAAAAAAATGTTAATTACTCACAAACTGATAATTTCATAAAGCCAGTGATAAAAAGGTAATCCCAGAAACTAATGTGTCTCTCATAGTCTCTAAGTGAAGATTTCATATTAATATTATACTCTAGGCACTGTAGTGAAATGAACTTGAGAGAGTTTATAAGGAAAATCAGATACCAACTCATGGTAAATGATGGAATATCAAGCCTTCTGTGAAGTCAAGACCTCGCAAACAGTGAACAGAGCTGTAAAAAGCACCAGACATTTCCAAAAAGTGAGGAAGGAGACTGAAACATATCTAAGAATCCAGATAGTCCTTTATGGTAACACATTACTGCTGTTGTCTGATAAAAGGAGGATTGTGAATCTTGGTACATTTCAACACATAATCAACATACGAATGATTGATGGGTTTGTGATACAGATAATGCTATCTAAATCTGACTGAACGCTAACTTCAAAATGTGCAAATATACCACAAAACTAAGAACCAAGGATTATATTGTAGATATATTGTAGATGAGTCCTGTACCATTGTCCTCCAGGTATTCCAAAGGAATCAATTTTCACTAAAATAATAATAAATGTCCTCTCTAATACTTGGAACAAAGATTATTATAATTATAGTCCATATTTTATTAAAAATCATTGTCTCTCAGTACCCAAAGACAGAGGTAATATAAAAATATACATACCTCAAATTTCAGCAAACCATAAAAATGGCTGGAACTAACAATACAACTCAGAAGGGACAACAAAAAATCTCAAATCTTCTTGGCACACTGCTGAGATGTAAACTTTCATTCTATTCAAATAAACATTAAGACTTCCCCCTGGTGCTTGAAAACTTAACCTATTTAAAATCTTTAAATCTGCAAGCTAGGCTGAGTGGGATAGTATGTCAACTCTCCACAGCCTGCTAATAGGAACACAGCAGCTTAGAATTTAACTACCTTCACTATTCTACAATGAAATTTCATCTTAACAAATCAAAGTATGAAACTTTAGTAATACTGTACCCTACAAAAGGCTATACTACAAACGTAAGAGGCTAACACTGATGAGCAAGAGACTCCATTCTTTAATCCACAGAAGTGTTCATAATAGTCTTAAGGATGAATACAATTAAAATCCTACATAATTATTCAATACGATAAAACAACTGGCATTTGCTAAACCTAAACAGATTTTTAAAAATCATACACAAACACTTTTCATGTATGAATGAACAATTCATAATTATCAGTAGCAGTACAATAATATTATCGTATCATGGAACCTGTGAACTCTCCAGTACTACTATTGTCTTTTGGGGATTTCCTGCTTGGTAAAATGAATTTCTACACGGTAAAAGTAAAATTTTATTAGATTTATTACATGACTACATATGCAATGTCCAGTTACTAATGGGAACAGGTTATAAAATCTTGTATATTTTTCTAGGACAATGATTTATAAAGAAATCAAAGATTATATATAAATAAATTAATAAGAAATAAGTCTGTTGTTAAGCATAAAAAGTTTCAAAATATACTCCAAACCTTTATGAAAATAATTAACTACGGTGCATTCAATATACCACGGCCAACAAATGAGATCATGGTAATACTCCAATTCCTTTCATATAGCAAGATAGGTAAAATATTGTAAGCTAAGGAAATGAACATGAATTTTATTAATAAATTCTGATAAGGCTCTTGGCAAAAATAGTGTAAATGAACATTCATATATAACCAGGAACTACTGCAACTGTCATTTCTTAACAGTCTAAGGCCAGGTATTCACGCTTAGGTTTACCTGTCAGTCCACCCACGACCGTTTGACGGATGAGTGTCCAACACGTAAAGAGTAGAGCAGTCAGTCTGATAGTTAACTCGAGGTCATTGCCCTCATTTCTCGCCTAGCCTTCATCGTGGCAACAACTAAATGGCAGAGATGAAAACTT
Source organism: Macrobrachium nipponense (assembly GCF_015104395.2). Lineage (NCBI taxonomy): Eukaryota > Metazoa > Arthropoda > Malacostraca > Decapoda > Palaemonidae > Macrobrachium > Macrobrachium nipponense. Next base: position 28,825,545 of record NC_061094.1, on the reverse strand, counting down.
CACTGGCTGATAAGGAGTTGGAACTACATAGACTAGCTTCAAAATAGCTAAGACGCAAAAAGGCGTAAATGAGTATGGTCTAAATATTGCCTATTAAAGAGATGTCATAATATTAATGAATAAATAAGGTTAAATTAGACATAGGGGTTGGTTCAGTTACTTATGAAATAGACCGTGAAGCCTACTTTCACTGGTCACACCATTCATAAAAAGGTAGGACACTGTCTAGGCCTATACCGAACTGTCTATTGCATAGAAAATTTTTGTTATCTAAGATTTGGACTCATAACGGCCTACAAATAGCTCCCATGATCTAAATATGAAATGAATTAGGCCTGTACATATTTATTCATATTCTGTTCCAAGCAGCTGAGCTCCTTCCAAGGCAAAGTCCAGTGGTGAACTGTCATAAAATCGTTGGTTACCTGTCCACACGTGCGATCACCCGTCAGTCGGTCGAATGAACTTTAGGTGATTCCATCAGTTCATCAGTTCTGGTGAGTGGACTGACTCCGCCCACAAACTGTCATCTACATGTACATTTTAATGTCAGTTTCGATCAACTGACAGGGAGACTGACGGGTAAACCTGTGCATGAATACCCGGCCTAAGACCACTGTGTAACTTTTAGTCTTGTACAAAACCTGTCCTTACATAAGAAGTGAACCAAGATAAAGTTATCAAAGTTGAATGCTTACATGGTAAAAGGTAATGTATATATATATATATATATATATATATATATATATATATATATATATATATATATATGATATATATATATATATATATATATATAAAGCAACATGAGGGCAAAAAGGGTGTTGGAGAGAGGAGGAGAGAGAGAGAGAGAGAGAGAGAGAGAGAGAGAGAGAGAGAGAGAGAGAGAAATGCTCTTATATTATCAAAATGTCATTATTATAAACATAGAAAACAAAACACCTCTGAATAAGCTTACACCAAGATGGAATAATCTAAAATTTTGCAAAAAATAGTTTCTGCCATAGCCTTTTGTTGACTTTATATCCAGCAAACCTTCCAAAATAATTTCTTTTATCTACCATAATCATAAATCATTTGCCATATGATAGGAAATCAAATAACTATTTTATTAAAGAGGCATCAGAGTATATACAAAACTACAATACATTAACATATTAAATAATACAAACACAAACATTCAATAATAAAGCCTGAAGATAATAAACTACAACAGCATATAAATATAACTAACCTAACACCAAGATTCAATCACTCAGTCATCCAAATTTCATCATACTGTAATTTCCTTAAATCAAAAGTCATTTGTTGATATTTTCATTATATGCACCAACTTATAAAATGATCGTTTTTACATATGAAGTGTGTAATAAACTTTTTAAAACTATTCCTTATAAAAAATGTCACATGCACTTCAAAAATTTCAAGGTGATATGTCTCCAAAATGCAATTTCTAGAGATATGCAGTATCATGTGTCATGATACTGCACATCTCATGATACTATGATATATTAGCAGAAAAAAAACTGGACACAAAACAGGCATCAGATTCGGACCGACATAACGAATATGCATCTTTTCCGTGAATCTTTTAAAAAGTTATACATTACTGTATCCAATAATACTGAATGTATTTTCATATTAGTGCATCATAAAATATGTACTAACAAAGTGGTCAATGTTTTGGTTTGGAAATCAGCTGATAACAAATACAAGTTAATTTCAAAGAATTTAACTCAATTCCAAGCGAATTGCCTTCCTTTTATTTAGCATAAGAGATTATATAGATACCTTACTTATAAGAGACAAAGTCATTTTTCATTATACGACATGTTTTTAAGTCGAAATATGAATATACAGTGGACGCCCTGTATTTGCGTTCTCCGGATTTGCGGACTCACACATTCGCAGATTTCTCTTGGGAATATTTCCCCCCCATTATTCGCGAAAAATTCACCTATTCGCGGTATTTTTCTATGAGATATATCCACAAATTCCTGTTTTTTTAATCAATTTCATCATAAAATGAACTTTTTGTGATAAAACTATTAAAAAAACCAGGTATAAAAATTTTAAGCGGGTTTTTGTTGAGTTTTAACAAACAAAATAGGAGGTTTTAAGCATTTTTATTTATCTTTCATCAGCGTGAAAACATCCGTATGATGCACGATTATAGTCATTAGCAGCTCGAAAAGTGTTCTCAGTTTCAGCTACAACTTGGTTTAAATTTAACAGTATGTTTTCTTGCTGATCTTTGATCTATAGCAAACAAAGTTATTACATAAAAATACATCAGTCATAATCTACATAACATCATTTATAACATAACTACAGTAATTGTTTACTATCGTACAATGGTTGAAATACAAGCCAAATGGATGTTGTTATCCAATTTGGTTGTGCAAGGGGTTCCTGGTTATTGGCGGACTCTGTTATTGGCAATCCGGTTTAATGTTGCTTGTCTACCGCCATAAAATTGGAGATTTATGGTGCAATAATGGGCTGAGTTCAGGTTATCAGCACCATAAGGGTGCTTATGGCATGCCACAAGGGTGCTTATGGCGCTGATAAACAGATATCGGTGCCATACGCCCATTATGGCATCATAAATCGGTGAGTTTTGGTTAATGGCAGTTGTTGTTTATTGCCACACCCTTGGGAATGGAACTCCTGCCAATAACAAGGGACTGCCTATAGGTACTTAGCAAAACGTTCTTTCTAGTGTGGTTGTTCATGGCTGCACACATTTACACAAGTATAATGTTAAAACGATACTTTCATCATTCTTTTTCGCTATTTTTCAACTTATCTAATAGAAGATGGAATAAAGTTTGGCTATTGTAATATGGTCTTTCTTGCTATTTTCAAAATATTGTTGTATCAGTATTAATTGCTAACCCCATCTTGAAATCGGATTATTATAAGACAAATTATTTTAACTTGAACACTACCTGTGTGTATATACATACATATATATGAAGAACTTGATCACGAAGTATATAAAATGTGATGCTATGTGTAAATAAAGGTTTTTTGCCAAGAAGGAAAGGGTCCGAACAGGACCGAAAGTACTTGGCTATCTCGCTTTTTCATTTTTTCCTTCGTGGCAAAAAACCTTTTTTTATACAATAATATATATAATATATATATATATATATATATATATATATATATATATATATATATATGTCAGTATTCCCCCTGAAAAGTTAGAACCTGCAAATAGTTGGAACCCCTATAAAAATGCTGAGAACAGCCTATTTTGCGAGTTAAAACTCAAGGAAAACCCACTAAAAACTTTAATACTTGGTTTTCTTAATAGTTATATCACATAAAGTGCATTTTATGATTAAATTCATCAAAAACCTCAGGAATTTGTAGATATTTCTCAGAAAAATACTACAAATATGTGAATTTTCTGCGAATAATGCAGTGAAACGTGAGAGAAATCTGCGAATGTGTGAGTCCACGAATCCAGAGAATGCGAATACGGGGATCCACTGTATATAGTGGTCCCCCCGTATTCGCGGGGGATGCGTACCAGACTCCGTCACCCCCGTGAATAGTTAGAACCCGTGAATACTTGGAACCCCTAAGAAAATGCTTTAAACCTATTTTGTTAGTTTAAACTCAAGAAAAACCCACTAAAAATTTTTATATCTGGTTTTTTAAATAGTTTTATCAAAAAAAGTGCATTTTATGATGAAATTGATAAAAAACAGTAACTTGTGGATATTTCGCATGGAAAAATTCCACAAACAGGCGAATTTTCCGCGAATAATGCGAATGCGTGAGTCCGCGAATCCCGAGAATATGAATAGGGGGGTCCACTGTGCATGTGTGCATATATATAATATATATATATATATGAATAACTTGATCACGAAGTATATAAAACGTGATGCTATGTATAGTGTCAGTTTGTATATTAAGCCTTCTTTTGACTATGGTGTTCTTTGTAAAATCAGTATGCCTCAGTAAAGGGTCCGAATAGGACCGAAAG
>NC_061094.1:28716542-28816542 GCF_015104395.2 Macrobrachium nipponense | reverse complement strand
ATTTTTAAGTCAAAATATGGCTTGAAAAAGTCTTGCTGTGAACTAAATTATTTTTTCGTTAACAGATTACATTGGGAATATGTTTATTACGTAAAAAAAAAAAGATGTGATTCCGTTTGCTTTTTTCACTTGATTTCATCGCAATACGAGCTTTAAGTTATTCATCTTTTACTTGCGTGAAAACAACAGTAAAATTTGTTACTGTTGTTTCAAGCCCAGCAGTTTCGATTTTATCTGCAGTTGTGTTTCATGGCATAACTTTACTGGAGTTTAATCCTTGTTGCCAATGCATGATAACAGTCATTAGCAGCTTGAACAATTTTCTAAGCTTCAGCTACAACTTGGTTTATATTTAACAGTATATTTCCTTGCTGATCTTTGATCTATAGCAAACTAAGTTATTACATAAAAATAAATCAGTCCTATTCTACATAACGTTGTTTATAATATAACTATGGTAATTGTTTGCTCTCGTAGGAGGGTTGAAATACAAGCCAAACGGATGTTGCTGTCATTCAATTCCGTTGTACTTAGCAAAAAACCAGTTCCCAAGTCCAGGAACATAACTGCCCTTATTCGTGTTATTTCATATGGGAAAAATATGTTTAAATAGCGCATTTTTAATTATGCGAGCTCTACAGGAACACAACCCTCATTCAATTGAGCAGTGACTGTATGTCAGTTATTGACATAATTTTGCAAAGAAAAATGTAAAGAAATATAGAAAAAACATGTATAAATCCAAATAGAAAAAACATGTATAAATCCAAAAAAGTTATTGCATCTTTGTGCTCGGTAAATTTACGTATATATTATACAACAAATATGCTCAGAATTGTTACTAATTTTATTTCTCATCTGTTTTGATATTGTGTGAGCTATTATTGGGGAATGAAGCGACGACAGGAGAGAGAGAGGCCGCGCAGCAAATGGCGCACGGTATGATCTCTGCTGACCAGAGACCAACCACATCCACCCCTAATCATCTCTTTATTCATTCATCATTGCTAAAGGGCAATGATATTTTAGAAGAAAGCAGTAGATCGGAAGCTGATATTATCAACGATAGTGAAAATAAAATTATAATAATAAGTGAAGCAAGACTTGAAAAATTACTTGAATCACGAATACCAAATTGTGGATGCAAGGTAATTCCGAGGATCCATTTGGCAAGGGATGGATTTGAGACACTAGTAAAAAAGATATGTCCTAAATGCAGAGGGAAAATTATTTCAGAACCCGCAAAATGCCCACCGATTTCTACAGAAGGAAGGAAGGCTCCAATTTACAAAACCAATGTGGCAGTAATCTATCATTCTTTGTTGGAAGATTATGGATTCGCGGGACTGAAGAGATTACAAGAAACGCTTGGTATAAAACCAATGGGAAATAGCAAGTATTCACGCCATCTTAGATATCTTTATGATAAAATGGATACATATGAAACAAGAAAAAATCTTTGAAAATATAAGAACATACTACAGGAAATATATGGGAATTGTGCCTGATGAAAATGGAATACTAAATATTGACGTATCCTACGATGGGACATGGATGAAAAGAGGCCATGTTTCTAATGTAGGTATGGGAGTCATAATAGAAGTGTGCACAGGATATGTGATAGACTTTGAAGTGATGAACAAAGTTTGCAAAGCATGTGCCGCTAAAACGACTGAACTAAAAGAAATGAAAATAACAGAAGAAGATTTCAATGCGTGGAGAACCCTTTATGATGAAGATTGTAATATAAACTATGAAGGTACATCAGGAGGGATGGAAACAGAAGGCGCCATAAGGATGTTTTCAAGGTAGCAAGATTTGGGATTCCGCTACGCCAACCTTGTTGGAGACGGAGATTCCAGCGCTTATAATAGTGTTTTAGCAATGAACGGTGGAAATGGACCGTATGAAAATTTAAAAGTGGCGAAAGTAGAATACATCAACCATGTAAAGAAAAGAATGACTAACAGAATGAAGAGACTAAGAGAAGATGAAAAAGAAGAGAGAGTAACAAGAACTGGAAAAATGATATTGTAATGATACAATTAAGTTTTGTTCATACTTACCTGGCAGATATATATATAGCTGATCATTTCCGACACCGACAGAATTTAAAACTTACGACACACGTAGTGGGAGTCAGGTGGTAAGTACCCATTCCCGCCGCTGGGAGGCGGGTATCAGGAATCATTCCCATTTTCTATTCATAATTTTTATTTCCACTGTCTCCTGAGGGGAGGTGGGTACTTAATTATATATATCTGCCAGGTAAGTATGAACAAACTTAATTGTATCATTACAATCTCATTTTGTTAAACATGCAACTTACCTGTCAGATATATATATAGCTGAATCCCACCTTTGGTGGTGGGAGAGACAGAATAGAGGATTTAGGAAACACATATGTGCAGATAATTGATATCTTGATTCCTTACCAGTTCAGCATAGCTGGCTTCGTGATTACTGCCACGTAAGTCTGCTTGTGCTACTAGAGTTGCCAGCAAGGTAGAGAACTATGAAGCTGGTGCACTCCAGATGATCTGTCAACAGGGGCGAGACCACGACGTGACTAGACCATGGACCATACTAATGAGGGCAACGAGACAAAAATACCACCACCTGCTTAGTTTTACCAAAGGCATCCACTTAACTAAGCTAATGGAAGGGAGACCCGCCCCAGGCGGTCACCCACAACCATAAACACAAATTCCCAAAAAACCCCCCCTAATCCCTAAAGGATAGGATGAGTGTTACCTCCTGCCCCCAAAACAGTGTCTGCAGCAATGTATGGTCCGAGGGAGAAGCAATTTTTCGTATGTCACTTTCACCTCCCGCAGGTAGTAGTGAAGCGAACACCGAATTGCTTCTCCAAAATGTGGCATTCAAAATATCTTTGAGAGCCATATTTTGTGAAAGGCTACCGAAGTAGCAATAGCCTCTCACCTCGTGAGCTTTTACTTTCAGAAGCTTTAAATCACTGTCACTACACTTATTATGCGCTTCTTGAATCGTATTCCGTGATGAAGAACGCCAGTGCTTTTTCGGACATAGGAAGATCAGGTTTCCTCACTGAACACCACAAATTGTCCGATGAACCTCTGCAAGCTTTAGTTCTCTGCAGATAGAACTTTAGAGCCCTGACAGGACACAGGAATCTCTCACGTTCGTTTCCAACTATATCTGACAACCCTTTGATTTCAAAGGACCTCGGCCACGGGTTGGAAGGATTCTCGTTCTTTGCTAAGAACATGGGACTTAAAGAACACACCGCACTACTTTCTGAAAAGCCAATCTGCTTGCTAATGGCCTGAATTTTGCTAACCCTCTTCGCCGTCGCCAGAGCGGTTAGGAAGATCGTTTTCTTCGTCAGATTCCTGATAGAAACTGAATGAAGCGGTTCGAAGTTACTCGACATCAAATATTTGAGTACCACATCCAAGTTCCACGAGGGTACTTTAGGCTGGACTACCTTCCTAGTCTCGAACGATCTAATGAGATCATGAATGTCCTTATTAGACAAATCGAGTCCTCTGTGTCTAAAGACTACAGAAAGCATGCTCCTGTAGCCTTTAATAGTTGGAACAGCCAACTTCACTTCTTCTCTCAGATGAAGAAGGAAGTTCAGCTATCTGGCTCACAGAGGTTGTGGTGGAGGAAATGCCCTTCTTCCTGCACCAGGATCTGAAGACAGCCCACTTCGATTGGTACATAGCGATCGAGGAGGGCCTCCTTGCGGTGGCAATCGCCTTCGCCACAGGTCTTGAAAAACCCCTCGCTCTGGCCAACTTCTTGATAGTCTGAACGCAGTCAGACTCAGAGGGGGGGCGGGGAGGTTTTTGTGGTACCTCTCGAAGGTGGGGCTGTCTGAGTAGATCTTTTGTCTTAGGGTAGAGTCCTCGGAAAGTCTACCAGGAAGGACATCACCTCTGTGAACCAGTCGGCTGCCGGCCAGAAGGGGGTTGCGATGAGTGTCATCCTCGCTCCTTCCGATGCCGCAAACTTCCTCATCACTTCCCGAGGATCTTGAGCGGGGGAAAAGCGTATATGTCTAGGCCCGACCAACTCCAAAGTAGGGCGTCTACTGCGACTGCTCCCGGGTCCAGAACTGGGGAGCAATAGAGTTGAAGTCTTCTCGTCCTGGACGTTGCGAAGACATCCACCTGTGGACAGCCCCACAGGTTCCACAGTGACTGGCAAAAACCTCTTGGTGAAGGGTCCACTTACACTCTGGTCGGTGCAAAAGCTGTCCTCGCCGACTGAGAAGGTACGCCCCGACATTCTGTACTCCTGACACGAACCTTGTCAGGATCGTGACTTCTTGCGCTTTTGCCCACAAAAGGAGTTCCTTTGCGATGGCAAACAGAGAAGGCGAGTGAGTTCCTTGATTTCTTAGGTATGCCAGCGCTGTGGTGTTGTCCGAATTGATCTGAACGACTTTGCCGGATACTTCTTCCTGGAAAAACCTGAGAGCCAGATAAATGGCTTACAACTCTTTCAGATTGATGTGCCAGGACACCTGTTCCCCTCTCCAGGTGCCCGACACTTCTTTTCCCATCCTAGTGTTGCTCCCCAACCCGTGGACGACGCGTCGGAAAACAACACTAGGTCGGGGTTCCGAAGTTTGAGGGAGAGCCCATTTCGCGAGCTTCCGAGGATCTGACCACCAACTTAGGTGATCCTTCACCTCTCTCGTTAAACACAAGATCGCCTCCAGATCTGCTTGTTCTTCCAACTGTTGCTAGGAAGAATTGAAGAGGTCTGAGGTGGAGCCTTCCCAGAGAAACAAACTTCTCCAGTAAGGAAATGGTCCCCAGCAAACTCATCCATTCCCTCACCGAGCATGTTTCCTTCCCCAGAAAGGTCGCCACTTTCTCCAAGCATTGAAGTTGTCGCCCCTGGGACGGAAAAGCCGAAAAGCCACTGAGTCCATCTGAATCCCCAGATAGACTAAAGATTGAGACGGAGTCAAATGCGACTTTTCGAGGTTTACCAGAAGCCCCAGGGACTTTGCTAACGCATGGTCGTGTGCATGGTCCTCCAGACGTTCCGTCCCCCCGCGATGAAGCTCGAATAAGCCAGTCGTCTAGGTAGAGAGAGATCCGTATATTCTCCAAATGAAGCAGCCTTGCCACGTTCTTCATTAGAATGGTGAAAACCATCGGCGCTGTGGTCAGACCGAAGCAAAGTGCCCTGAATTGGAATACCTTCCCCTTCAGGACAAATCGCAGGTATTTCCTTGATTGGGGATGGATGGGGACGTGAAAATACGCGTCTTGGAGGTCTAGTGAGACCATCCAATCCCCCGGTCTCAAAGCTGACAGCACCGATTGAGTCGTCTCCATCTTGAATTTCTTCTTTATCACGAAGAGATTTAGGCTGCTGACATCGAGGACGGGTCGCCACCACCCCCCGAATGTTTCGGCACCAGGAACAGGCGGTTGTAAAACCCTGGCGATTCCAGGTCGAAGACCTGTTCCACGCTTGCTTGCTTCTCGATCATTTGTTCCAGCAGATCGAAAAGCACTTTCTGCTTCTCTCCTCGATAAGAGGGAGACAAATCCTTTGGTGTTGAGGATAGCGGGGGTGACTTCAAGAAAGGGATCCTGTACCCTTTTTTCCTCACGACATCCAGCGACCAAGGGTCGGCATCTCTCTCTTCCCAGGCTTTCGCGAATCGAAGAAGCCTGGCTCCTACCGGCGTCTGAAGGACTTCCGAATCACTTCCTACTCTTTGACGGAGCAGGGGTTTTTCCTCTGGAAGAGCCTCTTCCTCGGGAGGCTGCTCTCGAGGAAGGTCCAGCACGAAAGGGCTTCGATTTCTTGGCAGACGAAGCTCCAGAAGATGAAGCAGCTGCTGGCCTTCTAGAAGACTGAGCCAGAAGATCTTGCGTTTGCCTTTTCCTGAAGGCTTGAAGCTATGTCCTTAACCATAGCCTGGGGGAAGAGATGGTCTGAGAAAGGAGCGAAAAGCAAGTCCGCCTTTTGCGTTGGGAGAGACGGATTTGGCCGTGAAGTTACAAAAGAGCGCTCTCTTCTTGAGAATCCCGAGCTAAAGTGCGTAGCCAAACTCCTCAGAACCATCCCTGACGGCCTTGTCCATGCAAGAAAGAACGCTGGACAGCTCCCCCAGACTAATAGTATCAGAACTCCTTGACCTGGCATCTAAAACTCCAAGACACCAGTCGAGAAAGTTGAAGACCTCTAGAGTCCTGAAGAGGCCTTTTAGGTGAAAGTCGAACTCGTTATGGGTCCAAGTGACTTTTGATGAAGACAGAAGGGCTCTTCTGGAGGCGTCTACGATGCTCCCGAAGTCACCTTGAGCAGAGGCTGGTAGTTTAACGCCTATGTCTTCTCCTGTCTCATACCACATGCCTCCTTTACCGCAGAGTCTTGAAGGCGGTAAAGCTAAAGAGGACTTTCCTGACGCTTTCCTCTTCTCCATCCACTCATGGAGTTTCCGGAACGCGTCTTGCTGGGAAAGCGACTTCTTCATTTTAATGAACCCCCGAAGCCTTCGTTGCCTTAAAAGAAGAAAATTGAGAAGGAGGAGTACGAGGGGCTTCCGGTTGAAAAGTTTCTCCGAACTCCGACTGTAGAAGACGCATCAGAAACTTTATTAGTCCCGATGAGACAGTAGCTGGTTGCTGTTCCTCCTCTGCTTCTACTAAATCATCGCTAACCTCCTTCCTCAGAAACTGGAGAAGTAGGAGGAAACTCTGAAGAAAACTGACGAACAGGAAGGGTTCCTTCAATCCACCCTGAACTTGCATTGGTGAAGAACTGGTGTCTACCAGCGCGCGCTTGGCGTCCGAATTCGCACGTTTGGCGCCGACAGGTGCGCGCTCGACATCTACTAACACACGCTTGGCGTCCACTGGCGCGCAGAGGCGTCCACTAGTGCACGCTTGGCTTCCACTGGTGCGCGCCGAGCGTCCAGTCAGCGAGCGGCTGCCCGCTCTCGGTGCACGTTTAATCAACAACAGGTGCGCGTTTGGTTTGGCGGCACCTGAAGCGCGCTCCACTTGCACAGAAGCGCGCTCAGTGTCTATCACTCGCTTGCGAACATACGAAGACTTGCGAGCGGGAGATATTTCATCCTGAGAGCGAGAAGCGAACTTCTCACCTCCTCTAGAGAGCTGCTGGGGAGCAGAACGAACTCTAGAGAGACTCGAACGAAGAGAGAGGCGAGCGAGGAGAAAGAGCGGGTCTTGACTTCTTCACAGGAAGCTTCTCATCCTTCCTACGACGCGGAAGAGACTCTCTAGCAGCAAGAGCGTCCTGAAGTTGCTGCTGCAGTGACTGAATCATCCTCTTGTTTGGCGAATCTTCCTGCTCCGGGGAGGGACTGATCCTGTGAGCAGGAGAGCGGCGAGGGGACGCCTCCCTCCTCCTCCCAGGTACGGCCTCTTCCCGAGCTCTAGGAGCGACTGTATCGCTCGTACGAGCTAACTGAATCCAAGTCCGAAGACTCTCTACGCCTTTTCTGCGGCGGAAAAGCAGCGAACGCACTGTCAGGCGAAGATCTCAAAAGCGGAGAAACTAGGACGTGAAGCGTCAACATTACGCGCCGTTCCTTTTCAGCGGACGTGAAGCACCTTGAGAACTCCACCCTTACGTGGGGATGAAGCCTCCGATGACGAAAAACACGTCCTTGAGGAGACGTGCACGCGCACGCTCCCTGGCAGTCTGGGGATTTTCATCAGTAACTGCCGAAGGCACGTCAGATCGGTGGGGTGGGTTCCTTGTAACCCTCCTTCGGCTTTCGACATGCTCCCTCCCCAGGTCCTGGGAGTCAAGCAGAGGTCCAGGCCTAGAGGCGAAACGAGGCCGATCTGACGCACCCTCCACTACACAAGGGGTATCACTGCACTTTTGCACGTCACTTTTGCTCTCAAGAGCCAACACTTTCGATTCTAGATTACGAATCGACTCCAATATTAAGGATAAAGTATTACTCTCTACAGACACTGCTTCAGGGCCCGGAGGCAAAACTACAGGGTTATGAGCCATTAACAGAAGGAGGGTTAACAGGAGAAACATTAATTTCTTGCACGCCTGAAACACTCCTGGAGGAAGACCTCCTTAACCTATCCTTTTCAAGTTTCCTAAGATAGGTTCTCATACGCCTTCCACTCAGAATCTGTTAGTCTTTCGCACTCCTTGCAACGGCTTTCATACACACATTCATGCTCCCTGCAACTCTTACATACCGTATGTGGGTCTACTGAAGCTTTCAGTAGCCTACCTCTACAATCAGTTCTAGAGCAGAACCTAGCGCTAGCTGTACTAGACCCGACATATTTATTCCAAGAAAAGTCCAAACCAAAATCAAATCAATCCACTAATAACGTGTGCCTAGCCACCGATCCAATCAATTAATCCAAAAAAGAACCAAAAGGTATACTCAAGTAGCAAAAAGTTTCCAAATCCAGACGGAGGTGCTGTAAACAGATGTTCACAACACCGGCGACAGAAAAATTATGAATAGAAAATGGGAATGATTCCTGATACCCGCCTCCCAGCGGCGGGAATGGGTACTAACCACCTGACTCCCACTACGTGTGTCGTAAGTTTTAAATTCTGTCGGTGTCGGAAATTATCAGCTATATATATATCTGACAGGTAAGTTGCATGAACAAAAGAAGAAAATTTAGTGCTTTAAGTGGAAAGAATAAATTGTCTGATACAAACATTAGCATAATGACTAATTATTATGGCAGGGCAATCCACCATAATATTGGTAAATCATGGATTGATATGAAGAAGGATATAATGGCATCATTCAACCATATATTCAGTTCCAAAGAAAATCAACGTCATGGACTTTGTCCAAAAGGGGAAGATTCTTGGTGCTTCTTGGTGCTATTTTCAGCGCAGCATAGCAACGGGTAAAGAAAGAGAGAAAATAGAGTTCAAGAGATCTTCAACAGTTATCAATTCAGATGCTGAGAGTGAAAGGAAAATAAAGGCTGTGTATGAAGCACTGTCTGAGAAAGAATTGCTTGAACGCTGCGTTCGCGGTCTTACACAAAACGCGAATAAAAGTTTTCATTCAAAAATTTGGAACAGAGCACACAAGACTAAGTTTGCTGGAGCACAAAGAGTAAAGTTTGTAGCACAAACAACTGTGCTTGACCATAACTTTGGATACAGAAACGCAACACTCTTACAAGAATTTGGCATATCTTCTGCTCTTCTACGAAGCCTGAAACTTCAAGATAAAGAAAGAAGAAGATTGAGTACCAGAGAGAAGAAATTTCCAGAAAGAAAGAAAATACACAAGAAAATTCAAGAATATGAAGCTGGAGGATTTTAAATAACCACATAACCTGGCGACAATGAGTAGTGTAGGCAACTATGATACCCTAGAGTAATATCTTATGACAAGATCAGACAAGGGGGGAAAAGGAGCCTAAAATTTATAATAATGTGTCTTAGGCACAAAGATAATCAATTAATTAATATTCCTATTCATAATAATTTTGCATTAATACTAAAAAATAAAAAATAAAACCATAAAATCAATGGTAACAGTCTTTTAACTTTTTTTATGTACCTATAACTTTGAAGGCCCGTTTCTCAAAACATAAGTTTTTCACCTTCAAAATGTATCTCCTCCCTTAGTATTGAACCAATTTAAATGAAATTTCATATATAATATGAGGAAATATGGTAGATTAAATAAATGCCAGGGATTTTTAATATTTTGAGTTTCTGATTTTTGGCAATTTTTTTCCTGTAATTTTTCCGGGAAAATTTCATTAAAAAAAAAAAATTCATATCTCGAAAAATAATTGAAAAATAAAAAATCCTCAGCTTTATATCGAGGGTCCATATGTGTTTTGTAAGTGGTTCAAATCTCATCCCTTATAACCAAAAAGCAAAGGAGGAGATGCATTTTGAAAATGGCCATTTTTGGCCGAAAAATGCTCTGGCGTCACAAAACCTAAGGTCACTGAACAAAAAATTTTTCCCCAGAAGTTCCACACAATATCCTTTAACAAACCCCCTATATATCAACACCCTGTTGTTAAAAAAGTCGGAAATCGGCCGATCCCCTTAAACTTGATTGTCATACCCCAACAGAATTTTTTCCCATAATCATCATTGCAAAAGGTGTTATTTTGTATTTCATGTAAATGAGAAAGCAGTATTATTCAAGAGGCAGCGAGATAAAATAATACCCTTAAATAAAATAGTACAGTAATTATCAATATTTTAGCATAAAACTAGCCCTTGTAACATTAAATGCTTAAAAAAATTAATTTAACATAGCTCCTCAAAAATGAATATGTTAAATAGCAAATATTTATCATAATGCAATGATATTTCTCCATTTCTTTAGTACTAGTATTCTCTGAAAAATATGAAAAATTAAGGAACTATTTTCCACATCATTATAAGAAAAAAAATCATGTTTCAAAGCCTCCACCCACAGTTAACTTTACATCAAAACACCCACAAAAAATACAGCAATCATTTTTGTCTCTATGTAAAAATTCTGTCACACCAATTGTTTCCAATTTTCAAAGAGAAATCTGATTGTGATTTTATACTTCTATAAATTAAAACAAAATTACAAAAATAGTTTTGTGAAGATGCTTTAAAATAATATGAATTTGCACTTACTTAAAATTGTTGGCTTTTACTTTATTATGAATCTGCACTACTTGAAATTGTTGGCTTTTACTTTTTTTAAAGATATTACTTTTTGTTAAAAACACAAACTACAGTACTGAGAAATCACGTAGCTGTGCTGCCTCTCAAAGAAATCCATACAAGAGTTATTCATGCATAGGTGCTTCCAATATGCATCTCTGGCATACATTTTGACTATAAAAACTTCCATAATTCCAATAAAAGCAAGTTTCTGACTGAAAGTAAAAGCTTGTTTACTAGTTTGCTTAAGGTAACTACTGTACTTATTAAATTTATTGAAAATTCATAAATCTTTTATACAACATACATGCAGTACCATTTACAGCAAGATGACTTTCAGTCATTACCATGCTTCTCATTTATTCCAACCACACCTAAGTGGGGAAAATTAAAGTGTAAGACAAGAAGATTTCATTAAGAAAATACAAGTGCTTACCTTTTTCCCCTCTACCCCTATTCCATTGTCGACCTTGTCCATATGAGTAACCTGCAAACAAAAAGACCACTTAATAATCTTAAGCCAGAGAGTAATCAATGTACGAATAATCATATATAAAACAGAATCTGAGGCAACAATATAACATCTAGCTCCAAGAAACTGTTGCCATTAAGTAGTCCAACCAACTATAAAGTTAGAACAACCAATGCTCATTGGGCTGGCCAGAAGGGGTTGTGTTATAACAGTAAAATTTGCAGTTTACAAATAAATTATTCAGGGCAAATAATTGATTTTGGGCATCAAAAACCAAGAATTATGTAAAGGCCACATTCCAAAATATCAACAGAATAGTAATTAACAGTCTATCCAACTAGTATTTTGTAATTTTTAGTAAATTTAAAATAATAATTCACTTATCATTCAACTTCAGAGATGTTTGCAAAATGAAATGCTTCTTAAAAATGATATTTTTACAATAAAATAAAGTTTTAGAATTATACTTAAGTAATTATATACTTAACTAATGATTAGCCTTACACAGCATCCTAAATTCAAAAATTTGCATGCAAGTGACTGTTGCAATGTGGGGTGACAGGACCTGCCCACCGCAACGGGAGCTTGCAAGGGACAGAAGCCTACAGCGTCATTCATATTTATTGCTGCAAAGTCCATGAAAATCAGAGGGGAGGAGGGCGTGCTCTTGATTTAGTAATTAAGTTGGTTAGTATGTTTATAGAACTTCATTTTACTATTAAAATATCATTTTTATAAGAGTAACATACCAAGTGATCATTTAGCTAAATCCCACATGCTAGGGGGTGGGATAAATGGACCAAACTAACTCAATGCATTACAAGAATGTTATAATTGAACTTGAACTCGAGGAATGGCTAACATTGGCTCAGTGTTTGTCACTTGCTTACCTGGTAAGAGTGTTACAGCAGGAGATGCTGCCTCTGGTGGTGCTCATCTTAACCTGTAGTGGCACGGCAGGGGGCTAGGAGTCTTGCAACGGGGGATATGCCTAACCGCTGACAAGACTCAAGATAAAATATTCATGCCCTTGCCCAGGGTGCAGTACCATAACAAGACCAGTGTAAACTTGTACCATTACACAAATTCAGGATAAAAAGACACTAACCAACCAATAATCTGGTGGGTCCTCCAGGTACGAGGTAACCCACAGGCTCCCCATAACTCAACATACTTAACACAAGGAAAAGAGATAGGAGACAGATCGTGTCTCTCCTATGCTTCCACACCCAATACCATGCCAGCCACCACCAACGAGCCAAGCGTACTGCAATTTTCAAACATTGTTTCTACTTCTTTCAGATAATGTGATGCAAATATAGACTTACTCCTCCAATAAGTTGATTGAAGGTTCACAAAGTGACAAGCTATGCTTAAAGAGAGAGAGGTGGCCACAGCTCTGACCTGGTTCTCTCTCACTTTAAGCAACAGAAACAATTCCTCCTGTATCTGGCAATTAGCCATGGATATTGGGCCTAATGAAGAATGAGAGGCCGTTCTTGGAAAGTGGACAGGAGGGGTTCTTGACAGTACACCAGAGGTTACGTGAGGATGCCCTGATCTGATCTTCACTGTTCTATCCAGGTAATACCTCAGTGCTCTGACAGAGCAGAAAGCTCTTTCTTCTTCGTCCGATCCCAGGATACCTGTTACGTTTATTATACAAAAAGAGTTAGGCCATGGCTTACTAGGATCCTCATTCTTGGCTAGGAAGCCCAAGGTGAAAGATCAACCTGTGTTGCCTTTGTTGAATCTGACTCTTCTATCAATAGCATGTAGCTCTGTCACGCATTTAGCCGTGGCTAAGGCTACTAAGAACAACGTTTTAAATAAAACATCCCTGTGAGAATCAGACTTGAAGGTCTTGAAGGGAGGGCCCACAAGCCACTTCAGTACTATGTCGAAGTTCTAGGAAACCACTTTAGACTTCTACTTGGCAGTATCGAAAGATTTCAATAGGTCATGAAGACCTTGATTCGCAGAAAGATCCAAATTGCAATGCTTAAACACAAAGGAAAGCATGGCCTGGTAACCTTTAATTGTGGAAAATGAAAGGTTCTTAGATGTCCTTCAGTAGATGAGAAAATTGGTGATCTGGGCTACAGATGTCTCATAAGACGAGATGTGGTGCCTGAAGCACCATCTATGGAACACTGCCCACTTTGACTAGTAGATGTTGCTAGTAGACTGGCATCTGCACTTTGCAATAGCTTTCACAGCTGCTCTTGAAAATCCCTTTGCTCTAACAAGTTTCCTGACAGTCTGAAACCTGTTACAGCGAGTGTGGACAACCCTTGGTGGTAACTACTGAAGTGCGGTTGTCTGAGTAGCCACAGTCTTTGGGAAAGCAGTTGCAGGAAGTCTACCAGAAGACAAAGAAGGTCTGGGAACTTTTCCTTCGTGGGCCAGAATGGAACTACAAGTCATGAAGACGTTGTTGTGGGTCACGAACTTATTCAGGACTTCCCTGATCAAGCTGAAGGGAGGGAGTGCGTAAAGGTCTAGGCCCAACCAATTGATCAGCAGTGCATCCTTTGTCCATGCGCAAGGGTCAGGGGCTGGAGAGCAGAAGAGAGGAAGGTGGTTGTTTCTTGATGTTGTGAATAAGTCTATGAGTGGTGTGCCCTACAATCTCCACAGGTCCGAGCAAATCCTGTCATCCAGAGTCCATTCAGTGAGAAGAACTTTTCTCTGCCAGCTCAACTCGTCCACCAGGACATTTAATTACCCCTGAAAAAAGCGGGAGACGAGTGTTACTTGATTCTGATGAGCCCACAAGAGGGAAAAGGAGTGCATGCTCCCCTGTTTCTTGATATAAGACAAGGCTGTGGTGTTGTCAACATGTACAACCACTGTTTTGTTGTACACATAGTACAAGGAAAAATGGCATGGGCCTTCAACTCCTTGACATGGATGTGGAGCTTCGTCTCTTCTGGAGATCATGTCCTGGAGACCTCCCAAGACCCTAGGAGGGCTCCCAAGCCCCAGATCTAAAGCGTACGAGTAAAATTCCAGGTAAGGGTTGGGAGGAAGAATGGATCTCCCCTGTGAATACCTTTTTTCTGGCAGCCACCATTTGAGATCGGGTTTTATCTCCTGCATGATAACAAAAAACCGTTGAGTTCAGTTGAGTCTTTCTGTCCCAGTTGGCTTTGAGGAAGAATTGAAAATTTCTAATGTGTAACCTGCCCAATGGAACAAAGGTCTCGAATGAAGACAGCATTCCTAGAAGACTCATCCACTGTAGAGCTAAGCACAACGAAAAAGAGAGGATCTTGGTGTTTGACTGCATGCAGTTCGCAACTCTCTTTGGGGATGGAAAAGCCTGAGAAGTCCGAGAGTTGAGAATCATTCCAAAATAAAGAATCTCCTGAGATGGCACCAAATGGGATTTCTGAAGATTCAGAAGGATTCCCAACTCTTGGGAGAGATGAAGCGTTGTCTGAAGGTCCTTTGTGCACTGTTCCTTCGACAACAAACAAAGAAGCCAGTCGTCAAAATAAAGGGTGATGTTGATGCCTTCCAGGTGAAGCCATTTGGCGGAGGAGAGAGGACTCGAGAGAATAATTGGGGTGCCACAGAAAGACTGAAGCTGAGAGACCAAAACTGGAAGACCTTCCCTTGGAAGACAAACCTGAGGTACTTCCTGGATGTTGGATGTACTAGGATACGCAGATAAGCACCCTGCACATCTAGAGTGATTATCCAAAAGCCTGGATGAATGGATGACATGACTTGACTAACTCATTTCCATCCGTAACGTGACCTTTCTACGAGGCGATTGAGAGTGTTTATGTCCAGCACCGGTCTCCAGCCCCGTGATGTCTGGGAACTACAAACAGGCAATTGTAATATGGCTGGAAATGGCCCTCTACTACTTCTATGGCTTTCTTCAGAAGGATGGAGGATACTTCGTTCGAAAGGGCCGTATGTCTTTCTGAGCCTCTCTCGAGTACGCCATCAATACAATGGAAGAGGAGACTAAAGGAGGGGTCTCAAAAAAAAGAACGTAATTAAACACACATCTAGGTGTTAAGAGAAATAACCATGGCATAAAGGGAAAAATACTCCACACTAAAGCCTAAGCAGCATGAGTAAGTAAAAATATCACTTTAGACGTTACGGCATAAAATTGGCGATATATGGCGCCCTACCAGGTAGAGTTTCGGCTATCAGCACCATAAGGTGCTAATAATAGTTATGGTGCCATAACATACCTAACAGAGGTGCCATTAACTGAAATTCTGCGCCATAAGCACTATAAATTGCCAAGCTTCGGTTAATGGCAGTTTTTGCTTATCAGCACCCCACCAAGAACGGTAGCCCCACCAATAACCGGGGACTGCCTGTATATCCAAAACAATATTTCACATTACAAACTTGCTAACAAAGGAACAAGATGGTGCTGGCCCTTGCTCCCTGAAGGAGCAACATTCCTTCCTGAGAGATGGGGCAGCAATGTACATAAAATCAACTGATGACGAAGCAGAAAGAATAGACCTGGAAGCACATCTACAGCAAGTTGTGTCTGTCCTACCGGAACTCAGAAAGCGTGAACATGGGAACCCTGGAAGGCCGGGACATATACACTGACACTCACGACTTCTTAGGCTGGATATAGAAATCCACAATACACAATACAATACAACAGAGAAAGTAATCACTTGCTTAGGAGAAAAACCAACTTGGAAGAGGAGAGCAACAGTGAACGTTGGCTCCCCAAGGCAGTTGAAGAAAAACTGAATATACCACTAGGTTCGAGCATGGTCTCCGACTCGCTTCCATCTCGGCTACATACTGGATGTCAAATGCCACAGATTCATTACATTACTCTTTTCCCAACACCCGTCAGTACCCCATTTTTCAACAGTATATTCATGACAGGCATATAGTTGATTGGCTATTTTATTTAGCAACACGGACATCATTCTTTGAAGTGGACAACATAATGCTAAGATTTATGGCTGTTATCCCATGGGAAGAAAATATGGAAATGGGAAGACTGCCGAGATATAATGTCTATTGGCTTGAAAACTAAAGATCTCAAAAGCTGAGAGAGTTCAGGTTAATAAGGAATGAGGAACAGTTAGTAAAAATAATAATAGCTACAACAGCAGCACAAGACCTGTGTTAAACCAAAAAAAATCATGGGAAAATGGCATAGACAAAGATCTAGATTACTTGGGAATGAAGGCATAAAGTATTCAAGACAAAAAAGAAAGAAGACGATTCACTTCAAGTCTGAACATGAAGAAAAAAATTTTTTTTTTAACTTATGATGGTAATGGTTATAGACAGAATTATTTCCTTTTTAAGATGATAAAATATCATTGAATTAGTATTTGGATAAATATATTTCAATCAGAACATTAACAATTACACAGTCTATACAAAAATAAATCTAAATAGTACATACTTATCCATATAAGTTTTCAAGTGAAAAATATCATTACTTACTGTTATTACTGGATGATGGTCGAGGATCCAGGAAGGGTCGATTTGTACTGTTATTATTGGATGGTGGTCGAGTATCTGGGAAGGGTCGATTTGCTAAAGAAGCCAAAAGGTTTCCAATGCAGTGGGTTTTTCTACGTTCAGCTATTGATAAAAAAAAGTAATGTTACAAAGAGAATGTTTTACTCCATAATGAGAAACAAAGGAATTTTTAAGTTCATATAAACATTTTAATCAAATAGTGGAAATAAAAAAATAAATAAAAATATGATAAAAAAAATTAATATAAAATTTTCCTACTATTTTCTCCCAATCTTGTTTAGATGTTGCTATGCTCTTCACTTCACCTGTTTTTTTTTTTTTTGTGACTTAGCTCTTCTCTTACCCAGCCTTGATATCTACAAATTTCAACAACTCAGAAATTGTATATCTCAGAGTGAAATTGGCCTCAAAAGAATAATATTTATTTTGGATTACCATCAAAACCTGTTTCACAAGGAACCTATTACTTATAATTAGCCCCAAAACCATGATCAAGCTATTTCATACACATTTTTATCAACTAATGATTCATGAGATATTATTATACGTTTTAGTGTCTACCTTGTTGGTAGCAACTTTTATATTCAACCATGCATGACTCATGATTGTTCAATATTTTTACACAACTATGCATAACACTTCATCACATAATTTTAAAATTTTGGATAAGTATTCTTTACACTGGTGTGGTAAGAACCTAAAATTTACCATGGATTTGTAGGGCTTCAAAAGAGCATTTACTAATAAACATAATTATGGATCTAGTATTTATTTATTTCTGGTAGCAATACACATATGTACCAAAGAATAGTCTTTGACAGCCTGAATCTTGAAAGAAAGGTTTCTGCGTTCTTATGCAAAACTACAAACTCCATTGTTTTCCAATTTGCAGTGGTAAACATATATGTACAGGCGGCCCTCGGTTAGCGGCAGGGGTTCCGTTCCTGGCCACCGACGCCAAGCGATTTTCGACGCTGAGCGATTTTAAAGCCTACGGGCGCCGCACACCTTCTTTCGAAACTCTAGACCAGTCAAAGGCGCCGTAATCCCACAACGGCGCAATAAGTAAAATTATATTTATGCAGTATAGTACTATAGAATTTACTGTACAGTACATGTGGGTGTCTAGAGTATGTAAAGATACAAAGTTTATACAGTGTACAGGTAGCTGTAGTGTTCAGGTTACGATCATTAGTCTTACGATAGTTCGATTTTATGAGAGATCAAATTACAATGGCCTAACTTTATCCATCTTCTAGTTACATAAGTTCAATAACAGCAAAAGAGAATGATGAAAGTATGGTTTTAACATTATACTCGTTGCGTGAACGTGTACAGCCATGAACAACCAAACGGGAAACGACTTTTTTTTTCTTCTTCTAAGTACAACCGAACTGGATAACATCTGTTTGGCTTGTATTTCGATCATCGTACTACAGTGCAACATTACCGTACAGGGGGTCCTCGAGTTACGACGTTGATCCGTTCTTACGATGCATCGTAACACGAATTTCAGCGTAAGTCGGAACATTGAAAAATACCACATGATTTAATGTAAATACCTATCAATAACAACGAGAGAACAATTCCTTACCTTTATTAGTTTGATTGGCTTGCACACTGGAGAGGAAGCTGCGGTGCTGGAGAGACTGGGGGAGGTTAGTGAAGAGAAAAAGAACCTCCAACGCTTCAAACAATCTTTTCGCCTTCTCCTGAATCACCATAAGGCTGACTGGGATACGCCGTTGATTTTGGTCTTCCAACCAAAGCACCAATAACCTTTCCATTTCAATTATTAGACCACTACGCTGCTTAGTTATCACTGTCGCTTTCATAGGAGCAGATCCTTTCACATGTTCAACGATGCGCTCTTTATCTTTGATAATGGTAGCAACGGTCGAACGGCTAAGGCCAAGCGAGCGGCCAATGTTTGTTGGCGTTTCTCCCTTCTCGATCGCTTTATAATGTCCACTTTAATTTCCATGGTGATGGCCTTTCTTTTCTTCGATGCACTACCATCAGAAGAGTCCGCCTTGCGCTTGGGAGCCATAACAAAGAGCAAAAAGTTACAAAAACGATACAACACGAGGGAGAGAGAGGCAGTGTAAACAACCAAAATGGCGTATGGACGAGGACTGAGCGTAGCGAAGCGACGCCGTCCTCTCCCCCACAAAGCGTATTCCTTCCGCCGTGCGCCTGGAACTAGTTCGCGTTTGTTTACGTTGCTTACCGACGCTAAACCGCGTAAGACGGAACGACGCAAAATATTATTTTTTATATTTTTATGGGGGCGCGTTCGTAACCACGAAACATCGTAAGTCGAGACCAGCGTAACCCGAGGACTTACTGTATTTGTTATTAATGGCGTTATGTATAGAATAGAACTGAGATATCTTAATGTAATAAATTTATTCGCTATAGATCAGAGATCAATATAGATTAAAGATCAATCGGGAAATATACCGTTAAATCTAAACCTAGTTATAACTGAAGCTGAGAAAACTGTTCAAGCTGCTAATGACTATTATCGTACATCGGCAACAAGGATAAAACTGCAGTAAACGTCTGCCATCACACACAACTGTAGATAAAATTGGGATAAAATCATTTTAATCAAAACTACTGTGCTTGAAAGAACACATTTTACTGTTGGTTTCACGCCGATATAAGATAAATAACGTAAAGTTCGTATTACGATGATATGATGATATAAAGGATTACGTATTGCGAACGGAATCACACATTTTTTTACGCAATAAACATGCCGCCAATGTAATCTGTTAACAAAAAAAATAGTAGTTCACATTCACATCGAGACTTATTCAAAAAATATTTCCACCTAAAAACACGCTGTTTAAGGAAAAATAACTTTGTCTCATATAAATCAAGTATATAGATATTCGTTTATGCTAACTAGAAGCAATAGCATTCGCTCAGAATTGCATTATGGTGAAACAGACTCGTATTCATCAGCTGATTTCAAACCACAACATTGGCCGCTCCGCAGAATACGGGCGTAAGTTTGCCGTAGTATTTTAAAATACAATAATATGAGAATACATACAATATTCTTGGATACAGTGAAATAATGTATAACTTTTTAAAGGATTTATGGAAAAGATGCAGAATTAATAAAATAACACAATGCATTTTTCGGAACTGGCGGACAAGAACGAACATGAAAAACCATCCCCTGACAACGTGGAGCGTAGTTACAAAGGCTGCCTTAATTTGTATCTTATTTCTGTACAAAAATGAAAATACCTTTACGCAATATATTTTCATACACATTTTAAACATAAAAGCATAAACATTTGAAAAATCGACACATCGATTGCTAAATTTGCACTTTTTTTTTTTTTTTTTTTTTGTTTTTTTTTTTTTTTTTTTTTAAACTATATTTTCGGAAGAGCGGCAGACGGCGGCATACAAGAACGAACTTGAAAAAAACATCGTAGTCGATAACTTGAAGGGGAGTTTCAAAAGCTGCCTTTTTATCATATTTCTGCACAGAAATAAAAATACCCTATTCGTAATACAATTTCATACACATTTTAAACATAAAAGCATAAACATTTATAAAATCGACACATCGATCGCTAATTTGCACTTTTTTTTAAATCGATATTTTCGGAAGAGCGGCAGGCGGCGGCTTACAAGAAAGAACATGAAAAAACATTGTATTTGATAACGTGAAGGGCAGTTTCAAAAGCTGCCTTTGTATCATATTTCTGTACAGAAATAAAAATGCCTTTCACGTAATACATTTTCATACACATTTTAAACAAAAGCATGAATATTTATGAATCGACACATCCATAGCTAAATTTGCACTTAGGTAACTCAATATTTTCGGCATAGAACAGCGTCAGAGGCATATATTTTACCCTAATACCTACGTAATAACTCTCCATAAAATTTGTTAATATAATTTGCATAACCTTTATGGTCTGAACGGCATTTCTACATATGTATCAACTTGTTAGACAACGGCGCTAGCGGCGCTGTTAACTGAAATTTGTGCTGTAAAGATACCTTTAAAATGCCTTATTTTTTTAATGAATATATCTGACGACCGCCGTAAAACCGATTCGCAGTTGAGTGATTGCGCCGTTAACCGCGGGCCGCCTGTACTGTAGTTGGAAATTCCATTAAATCCTGTATTTCATTTATTACTCTAAGTACTTTTCTTTTCTTTTGCATAAAATTGCAGAGCTCAGGCCAGGACTTTGAGGGCACCAGACTCTTGACAAGATCTGGTCGACATTACTGAAAACAGGATTGTTGAACATCTTTACTGTAAACAGGAATATTGAACAGCTCTCCCAGTTTAATTTCATTCTTCACCTGCTTAGTAAAGTGCTCAAGATGGGCAAGACTCCTAATTCTTGTAGTTATATCTGTATGGACATTATCTTCAATATTTTCATCAGTTCAGCCTTAGACATGGATACAGGAGCAAACTAAAGTAGAGGATATTCTAACCAGTAAGAAAAAGTAATGGATGTGGGCAGGACATATGAGAACGTCAGATAATATATGGACAAACTAAGGATATGTGCGGGTATAGACTGGAATAAAAAGACCATTAACAGATGGGAGTGGAAGGGCACGTCTGAGGCCTTTGTCTTGCAGTGGACTAGCAACGGTTGATGATGATGATGAGGATGATGATGATGATGATGATGATCTGGGTCTATACGTCAGAGAAGATAATCTTCAGAGGGAGACGGTAAAATTCAATCAATTTAAAATCATATACCAGTGTATATATGAGAGAAGAGAGAGAGAGCGAGATGAAGACGAGGAGAGAGAGAGAAGAGAGAGACGAGTGAGGAGAGAGAGAGAGAGAGAGAGAGAGAGGAGAGAGAGAGAGGTAAAACTCTGAAGGGGTATCATCATCTATAAGAGGTGCGAATGGGATCACATCTTCTTAAAGTACATTAACTGCATGTGCTGTAATTACGTAACATGGTACATACAGATTGTACCAGCACTTTTCTCCTAGGTTAAGAAAGTAATTTTCACAGAACGACAACTCTGATGTTTTACTAGTAGATCACTGAGTTCTTATATATACTATATAGTGACGAGTGGATATCACATCTTATAAAAGTACATATATGCACTAACTGCATAATTATGCACGTACAAAAATAAAAATGATACATTAATAAATATTTTATACAGAAAAGCTTTAAAATTTAAAAATTTGCATAATAAATTAAACAAAAACACTTTCGCAGGGTTTTGCAGTGCTTCTGGAGGGTTCGGAAATGTTCGCGCTATTGTGAAGAACTCGTGTATGATAATTTAGTTAAGTTCCGATGAAAAGTTTGCACTATTGTGAATTCGCGAAAGTTGAATTGCATAAGTTCGGGGTATTACTGTATCTCGGTTTGCACAGGGATAATAAGATTTTTTAGTGAAACATTTTGTTTTTTGCATATTTTCTAAAAGTAGTTATTTTTCAAATGCAGAAAAATGAACTTAGAACTCGAATTTCTAACCAACTCTGTGCAAAACTTCATTATAAGTTGAAGAATAAGCAGTAAAAATTTGAAGCAAATCCCTTCAATCATAAGGAAGTTAAGTACTTACTTTTTAATGGGGCCTTATGGCATCCGAGCACCCCTTAAAGTGACAAACTTTTTCACCTAATTTACCTGTGTACTGTCATTTTGTACTTCTTTTTCTATCTCTCACTTTCTGAAAGCAATTTTTTTTAAAGCTAAACTTTAAAATTGGTGCTTGCAAAATGCCATTTAGTATGAAGAGGTTAAAATGTTCAGACAATGTATTTAAAGCTTTGGTAAAATCTGAGTTGGAACTAGTTCTCTATCTTCATCTTCAGCTCTTTTCCCATCCTTATATGGGGTCACTGTTTATTAGCCTTCTCCATCTTCTGCAATCAAGTACCATGACCTCATTTCCTCTCCCACATGTCCCTGTTAACGGTGTCTCTCCATCTCATTTTTGGTCTACCTCTCCTTGTTCTAGATACTTCTATGTTCATGGTTCTTTTACATACAGAATCCTCCTCTCCTCTCATAACATGCCCAAACCATTGCAATCGTCTCTGTTGCAGCTTCTTTGATACTTCTGTAACTTTCACCCCCCCCCTCTTATGAAGTCATTTTTTATCCTGTCTCTCGTCACTCCGCACATCCAACGTAACATTCTCTTTTTCTGTCACTTCCATCCTTCTCTCCTGTGCTTTCTTCATGGGCCATGTTTCACAACTATACTGTTATGGAGGAGTTATGAAGTTCCATTTGACAACGTCTGCGTGAGAGAGAGAGAGAGAGAGAGAGAGAGAGAGAGAGAGAGAGAGAGAGAGAGAGAGAGAGGAGAGATGACGAGAGAGAGAGCTGATGAGAGAGAGAGAGAGAGAGAGAGAGAGTGTGTAATTGCTGTGTGGATAGTTAATGACTGAATTGGTTGTTGATGGGTTCTGGGCTGTTTGCTGTTAGAGATTGTGTTTTGAGTGAGTTTTTGAGTCAGTCTTTAGTCTTTAGTCATAACTGGTGACAGTGAGTAGTGTGGGAAGCAGTTCTTTGAAGGCATTGATAGTCAGCCGAGTTGTGTGTTTTTTGTTATTTTGTTGATTTATTGTTAAATTAGTGTTTTGCTTAGAGTTGTTGTGCCTGTGCTGTTGTGATTTTTGTGTTTGTGCAGTGGTCTTTTGCTGTTTTGTTGTGATATGTGAGGTTGTGGTTCTTGGTTGGTTGCTGTGTTGTTTGGTGGTTGTGTTCTTTGGTTGTTGTTGTGTTTTTGAGTTGTTTTGTGGTGTGATTGTTCCTTTGGTTGTTGTTGTGTAGTTGTGGTCCTTGGTTGTTGTTGGGGAGTTGTGGTTGTTGTTCTTGGTGTTGTTGTGTTGTTGGTCCTTGGTTGTGTTGTTTGGGTTTGTAGGCCCCCTTGGTGTTCGTGTGTTGGGTTGTGGTTTTTGTGGTTCTTGGTTGTTTGTTGTTGGTGTGTTGTTGTTTATATGCTGGTGCCTCACAGGCGTGACAGTCACAGGATAGCCCTGAGTAACTGGATTGATTGGTAAGTACATGTGTTTTGTTTTTTCATTTGTTTTTGTATAGTGTTGGTAGGTACATGTGTTTTGTTTTTGTTTGGTTTTGTATAGGTGTAGGTCAATTGTCCTGCTGTATTTGTTGTGTCATGAAGAAAGTGTGATTGAGGGGGGATTTTGGCAGCTGGACTGATTAGGTATATGTGGGGGGGATTCTGCAGCTTGTGATTCCGCCACACTGTATTGAAATATATTTTACCAATAAAAAGTGTAACATTGATTGACAGCAATGCCAGTAAATATGAATGTCATATTACATAAACCTCATTACATGTAAAGTTACAATTCTAAAAGGTTTCCCATTTACCTCTTCCTGAGAACTTGAACTTGCTTAAATCACCTCAAGGTCGTATTCATGACATTCTCTGGTTATTGTGACTAGTGGGAGCTTCTACACGCCCCCATATGTAAGTTATGACCCTAAAAGAAATTTCATGCTTCCTTTCCTGATGAGCTCTGGCTTACCCTAATCACCAGGTTCCAAAGCAAATTCTGTGGTCTTATGCAATTCTGGTATATGTAAGCCTTTCAAATTCTATTTTCTATTTCTCCTAGCAATCCTGGCCTTGATCAAAAGACCATGGTGCATGGCTATGACCCAACCTCCTATGTTATGCATCCTACCTGTCATGTATGAGCCTTTTCATGTTTTTTCCTTAAAACTAAAGGCACAGACAAAGTGTGTCATAAATGAACAGATAGCAGATGATTATATAGAACTTTTAAAAATTTGTTAGTTAGTAATTTTGAGACAGGCCCAGTCCAAATTCTAAACACCATAAAAATTGCAATGACAAAGAAAAATACTGGCAATATCCTTACCTTCCTCTTCAAATGACATGTTGCCCTGAAGAGATTTGTTCTGGTTTTGTAGATCCTTCTCACTTGGTTTGGGTTTTGGCACATGTCCTCGTACATAAATTACATCATTTTCTTCTCTGACCACTGATTCTTCAGTCCTCTTACTTTTCCCAGAATAATTGCTTTCGTTTCTGTCGTCTTCAGAAAATTCCCAAGATCTTTTCTTATTTCTTGGGATTTTGTCCTTCACAAAGCCAAAGTCACCAAACCTTCTGTTACTTTCAGACATTCTGCGCCCATCTTCTCTAGAATCTGTAAGCAAAATATGACATACTTCACATAATGTTCAAGAATGTCCTCTACACCAAAAAGCATAGTATACTTTCAAAATATATCTACAAACTAACAGAGTAATAATAACTCTTCCAGTATTTAACACTGACTGCAATAGACACCTCTGCACATTTCCCCACTGGGCGGCAATAACTTCATGTAACAAGCAACCTCTTGAAGTGGGATTTTTTAAAAATTTCCGTATGGTAAGCTAAGTGCTCAGACCGTGTAAACACCATGACTTTATCTGGTACATTTCGCCTGACAAAATGAAAGTCTTTACTACAGGTGTTGTGTACCTGATATGGACAAACTAGATGTGGTCATATTTAGTTCACGTTGCCCAAAATTATTAAAAACATTTCTGTAGATGTGTGCAAAATACGGTCACACTTTTGATGGGCAGATATGGTGCATATCGCTCTGAATGATCTCAAGCGACGTACCAGACATGACATGGACAGTGTGTGTGGGGGTTGTGTTGCGTTTATATATTTTATATTTATATATCTATATATCTATATCTTATATTTTTTTTTTTATATATATATATATATATATATATATATATTGGTATATATATATTAATGTATATGTAATATATTGTATGGTATATGTATATGTATATATATATATATATATATATATAGATATATATATATATATATATATATAGGTATAGTATGGGATTATATAGATATATATATATATATATATATAGATATAGTATATATGATATTGGTATATGTATATAGTATATATTATATATATATTATATATATATATTATTCTAAGATGGATGTATGGTTATATATGATATAATATATATATATATATTATATATATATATAAATAGTATATATATATATTATATATTATATATATATATATATATAATATGATATATGTTATTATATATATATTGTATATATATATATTATATATATATATATATATATATATATATATTATTATAATATATATGTATATATGTATGTATATATATATATGTATGTGTAATATATATAGTATATATATATATATAAATATATATATATATATATATATATAAAATATATAATATATGTGCATATATATATATATGTGCATATATATATATATATATATATATATATATATATATATAATATATATATATATACACAATATATATATATATATACACACATATATATATATACATTATATATATATATACTATATATATATATATATATATATATATATATATAGATATATATATATATATATATATATATATATATATGTTATAGATATATATATATATATATATATATATATATATATACAGTGGTGCCTCGATATGAGAGGCTCAACTTATGAAAAACTCGAGATACGAAAGCAAATACGAAAAATTTTATGGCTCTACACATGAAAATTGTTAAAGATACGAAAGGTTGTTGCTGTAAAGTCCGAGGTTCGCCCGGACCACCGATAACAATTTTGAAACTCGCGCTCCGCCAACTGAGTAGACTCGCCACCATCCTCCCGCTCTCCCATTGGTTCCCGATGCTAGTCACTGCCATGAGATCCTTCTCTCCTATTGGTCAGCATCCCTCCCATCATGCATCTACGTAGCGGCGTGCTTCTTCGACCACTGCACGACATCATCGGTATCGTAAGCACGCAGTATTTGTTTGTTCTAACAATTTAGTTTATTAACGTAATTTCGTTAGTGATTTCGTTGTAGTATACTTTATCGTGTTGTGTGAGAACTTTACTACATGCGTATACGTACTAAATAACATAATTACGTACAGTATAGTATATGTAGTCATGGGTCCCAAGAAAGTTGAAATTCACGGAAAGAGGATGCTCTCTTTGGAGACGAAGATGGAGATTATCAAGAAGAATGAAGCTGGTATGCAATTGAGTGTGATCGCCAAGGAATACGGCTGAAATCCGTTGACAATAGGCACCATCCTTAAGCAGAAGGATGTCATCAAAGCAGCTGCACCTTCTAAGGGCATCACTATTTTGTCCAGCAAGAGGACCCACGTGCACGATGAAATGGAAAGGCTTCTTCTTGTCTGGATAAAAGACAAAGAAATCACTGGCGATATGATAACGGAGACGCCAATCTGCTACAAGGCCAGCACTATTTTCAGCGATTTGGTTGCCAAGGCCGAAGATGACGGAGGAGAGGGGACATTAACGCCAACCCCAGAGTTCAAGGCTTCGCATGGGTGGTTCAAGAAATTCCGTAAACGGACTGGCATCCATTCGATGGTGCGGCATGGGGAGGCGGCCAGCTTGGACACGAAAGCGGCCGAAGCCTTTATTAAGACGTTCAACAAGATGATGATCAAGGAAGGCTACAGTTCTCAGCAAGTCTTCAACTGTGATGAGACTGGTTTTTGATGTTCTCTAAAGGTCCTTTCTTCGACGGTGGCCATGTACATATTTGCAAAGAGGACCCCTAGTGGGGATCCCATGGCGACTCCGTCTACTTGTCGAAATAGACGAACGAGAATCGGAAAAAACTTCGTCGGTATGAAGATACCTGCAAGAAACTTATTGATGCCACTAAAGCAATTGCTTTTAACGAAAATTGTATTAGAGAAAAACTATGCCCTAAAAGTATTGGAAGAAGTGGCCGGGCATGGACACAATGGAGGGAGGTAGAGAAGATACTCCGACACCATATAGAAGAATACGCAGCAAGAATCCAGCAACTTGAAGTTGAGAAGAGAAAACGTTGGGAAGATCTCTGCATTAACAGCACACTACATGACCATCAAAAAGCACCTGACCTGCTTGAGTTAGAGGAGAGGAAATACAGACAGGTGGTGACAATGAGGCACAACAAGAAGCTACTCATAGTTCATGGGGGCCCCGTGAGAAGTGAGGAACACAAAGATGGCTTCGTCAACCTGGCTGGAATCGACCTTAGCCCCCATCAAAGGTCCCTCCTGAACCTGGGTCTGCAGTGCCACTATGCCAAGAAACTACACACTGAAGCCAAGAGAATAGAAACGGAGGCCCTTATAGATCGACTTTTACAACTCCGAGATGATGGTAAGCTAGAACTAACACCTACTGTCATTGATGAATTTGTTGGAGAAGCAGGACGACAGAGAGGACATTTCCGAAGCCAATTAATCACCAAGGAGATAAGGGAAGCCGCTAAAGAACTACGTAGCAACCCAGACATCATCATACGGAAAGGTGACAAATCATCAGTGTACATAGTGATGAAGAAAAGTGATTATTTTGAAAAGATGGATAGGATCCTCCTGGACACTTCCAAATTCCAACGTTTAACAAAAGACCCCACCGAGGACCTCAGAAAGAAAGTGTCGAGGCTTGTGACTAGGGCCAACAATCAGCAAGACGTCATAAAATTCCCTAAGGTAAAAGGAGACTATGAGACCGGTTACTGCTACGGAACAGTGAAAACACACAAGGCAGGCAACCCTCTAAGGCCCATCATCTCTCAGATGACATCCCCAACCTATAGGATAGCGAAGGTCCTGAATCATCTGCTGGTACCCGGTGCATATTCAATGAAATCAGCGGTGGAGTTTATTGATCTCCTACAGGAAAAAGGACCAGAAGACGACATTGCCTCACTCGACGTTGAGAGTTTGTTTACGAATGTTCCCGTCAAAGAAACGATCGACATCATTCTTGATCGTGTATACAGGTCCGAGAAGAACCCGCTGCCCATTTCCGAAGATGTCCTCCGAGAGATGCTGAAAGCTAGTACTACAAAGCCCCTTTCCTCTCTCATCAGGGTGAATTATTTCGACAAGTAGACGGAGTCGCCATGGGATCCCCACTAGGGGTCCTCTTTGCAAATATGTACATAGCCACCGTCGAAGAAAGGACCTTTAGAGAACATCAAAAACATGTTATTGTTATAATACAATTAAGTTTGTTCATACTTACCTGGCAGATATATATATAGCTGTATTCTCTGAAGTCCGACAGAATTTCAAAATTCGCGGCACACGCAGTGGGCGGCCAGGTGGTAGTACCCATTCCCGCCGCTGGGAGGCGGATATCAGGAACCATTCCCATTTTCTATTCATATTTTATCAGTGCCACTGTCTCCTGAGGGGAGGTGGGTGGGCACTTTAATTATATATATCTGCCAGGTAAGTATGAACAAACTTAATTGTATTATAACAATAACATTTTGTTCATGAAACTTACCTGACAGATATATATATAGCTGAATCCCACCTTCGGATGGTGGGAAGAGACAGAATAGGATTTTAAGGAAACTAAATTAAGTAGATGATATACATCTTGGTTCCTCACCTGTTAGCATAGCCGACTTCGTGATTACTGTCACCAAAGTCTGCTTCTGCTTTACTAGAGTTGCCAGCGAGGTAGAGACCTGTAATGCTGGTGCGCTCTAGATGATCGCAACGGGGGCGTCAACGGGGGCGTGACCACAATGTGACTAGACCATATGACCATACTTCTGAGGGCAACGAAGCTAAAACCACCACCTGACCTAACCTATCAAAGTTAGTTCCATAACTTCTAGGCTAAAGAAAAGGAATGCGCCTCAAGCGACCAACCCTTCAAAGTTAAAAGCACACCTATCCCTTTTCTATAGGATAGGATTCGTGTTGCTTCCTGCCCCCAATAATATATCTACGGATATGTATGGTCCTAGCGACTTACAGATCTCAAATGTCGTCTTCACATCCCGTCGGGAGTGTGAAGCGAACACAGAGTTGCTTCGCTAAAGCGTGGCACTCAGGATGTTACTGAGTGTCATGCTCTGTTGAAATGCTTCCGAGGCCGCGCCCTCACCTCTTGAGCATTCATTTTTAAGCAAAAATCTCAAATCTTTATGCAAACATAATGAATGAGACTTTTTTAAAAGAACTCCTTGACTATAATGCCAGGGTGTTCTTGGACATGAACCAGTCTGGTCTTTTTACGGAACACCGCAGATTGTCCGTTGACCTCGACTTTCTATAGTTTTATCAAGATAAAACTTGAGAGACCCGACAGGGCACAGGACTCTCTAATGCACTTGCCCAATAATTTGTGCCATACCCTTGGTCTCCAAGCCTCCGGGTCAAGGGTTAGACAGGTTTTCGTTCTTACCAAGAACGGAAGGCTTAGAGGACAGACCGCATTATGTCCTTTAAAGCCAAAACCTCTGATGATGGCTAAAACCTCACTAACCCTCTTTGCCGTAGCTAGAGCGGTTAGAATGTTAGCCTTTCTGGTCACGTGTATTAAGTTCGCAGAAAGGATAGGTTCGAAATGCTTTTGGCATCAGAAACTCAGACTACGTCTAAGTTCCATGCCGGAACCTTCGATCTAGAGAATTTCAAGATTTCCACAGACCTCAAAGATCGTGAAGCTTTGTTGTTTGACAGAACCGAATCTCTGAGCCTAGAGGCCGTCAACAACATATTTGCATATTCTACAATAGTTAGGACTTCTAGCTTATCTCATACTTCAGACGGAAAGATAGAACCATAAAGAAATTCACAGAGGTCGAGGTGGAGGAACAGTCATTTTCCCTTCACTATCTCCAGAAACGGCCCCCTCCGATTGGTACACTGCAAAATAGGCAGCACTGCTTTGCCTTGGCCAAGAGATTGCCATTAATCTTGAAGATCTTATCGCTTCTCGATAGTCTGAACACCTTCAGACTCAGAGAGGAGAGATTATTAGATACTTCACTAAGTGACGATGTTAGATTACACCGATTCTCTCGGGAAGGGTCTTTGGACAATTCTCTCTGAATTACATGACCTCTGTGAATCCAACCTCTTAAAGGCCAACATTGTGGCGACTAATGCAAATCCTCTAGGATCATGAATAAGGGAACAACTTAAGAGGAAGCTTCTTCGTCTTCAATATTACGAAAAACTTTACGAAAGGACGCCCTCAGTCTCTCCTCAACTTTCGACATACTTCTAAGTGAGGATTACTCAGACGTCAGTAGTTGCTGCCTTCGATCGAGAAGACCCGCACGGACATGCACTAGTTTAACGAACCTCTTGAGGATCGTTACGTTCCGTGCCCAAGCCCATAACCAACTCTCTCTTCTTGAGCTATGAGAGAGCTGAGAAATTATCCGAGATGATTTGGACCACTCGGTCAAAACTCACTCTTCGAGGAACTGGAGAGCCAACCAAATTGGCTTCCAATTCTTTCAGACAATGTGCCAGGACATCTGTTCCTCTGTTCGGATGCCTGGCACCCTCTCGCTATCACCTGAGGTGATCCTCAAGCCGTTGAGAGAAAATTAGAATTATTACTAGATCTTTGATGTTATTCCAATTTCTCCGTTAGGAAAAACTGTAGAGGTCTGAATTGCTGTTTATTCAGGGAAAACAAGCTTCTCCAGCAAGGAAATGGTCCCCAGCAAACTCATCCATTCTCTCACTCAGCCTGCTTCCTTCCCTAAAAAAGGCTGCTCTTTTCATAAGCAGGAGAGCATTATTATAGTGCTATGCCGCGGTAAACTCGTACAGAATTCTGTTACAGTGCGGTAAAACCGCACCGAACAGGTATAAGAGATATCTTGTTGAAATTTTCTAAGTAAACGGAAGGCATGTTCATTCATGATTACTAGAAATTTCCTCAACCCGAGGCTAAAATCCATGATTGTAGGGGATGAGA
This sequence comes from Macrobrachium nipponense, assembly GCF_015104395.2. Taxonomy (NCBI): domain Eukaryota; kingdom Metazoa; phylum Arthropoda; class Malacostraca; order Decapoda; family Palaemonidae; genus Macrobrachium; species Macrobrachium nipponense. The sequence goes on along the minus strand of NC_061094.1, from coordinate 28,785,058 downwards.
GACGGCTAGTCAGCCATTCCCGCAGGGGAGAGAGAGGTAACCAACCGCGCATGTCACAGAGCTAGTCGGTACTGCGTAAATCACCACAGTAACAGCAACCTTGTTCATTCACCGTCTCGCACTATCTGCCTGAGTTGCCAGCTACTCCCTTTACGAAGGAATAGGTATGATATTATCGAGCAAAAGGAAACTCTCAAGCAGGCATATTAAACGAAACAGAATTCGCTAAATGCAGAAGCTGAGTTGGTGTTGTCGTAACAATACCTTAAGAGTTGTTCTTACTCCGAAAACTCTTGGAAGGTTGAAGGGAGTGTCAATTAAATACATTAGAACAACAGTTCTTTCGGTTTCTATCCGTAGAGGTAAATACGATATGCGTATATGACTTGACCCATACGTTAGCAAAATGACGCAAAGATAAAATACGTAAGTATTGTAGTAATTTGAACATCGAATTCTCTACTACATCTTTCCTCGACGAGGAAGAGAGAAAGAAAGGAAAACGACTGTCCACGTTCTAATGAATGAGACTTTTTAAAAGAACTCCTTTACTCTCTGCCAAGAGAAGGGAGTAATATTCGAATAGAGATCATCAAGTGAGAACCGAGGATCGAAAAGGACCGTTCAATGTTCTTATGATATTGGACATAAGACTTCCTGGACCTAGTCTACAAGTCTTTTTTCTTACTCCCCGGATGAGCCTCTGAAAATGAATGAGAGCTCTTCTGAAATTTGTTAATGAGAGTTTATCCAAATCTATGTCAATGAGAACTACCCCATTTATGAGGGGTCCCCCACTTAAATGACAAAACGTTTAGTATCTTGACAATGGGGAAAACGTCCTTACTTGACAAAACAATTAGCACTTTGCTAATAGGGGAAAACCCTTTAACATGACCGAAAGTCACCCAGGAATCCGAGTATATAATCTTCCCGATTCTCGGAGAAATCGATGAAGAGGCAAGAGGGATCGAAGAAAAAATTCGGGTATGTCTCTCCGCTAACTCCGAATCTTTTTTAAAAATTTCTGTAAAGGAATGTCCTGTGGAGAGTCCTGAAGAACCTCCTCTTGACGAGCGTTTAGAAAGCGTCAAGCGTCCTAAGAAACGTCCTGAACAGCAATAAGACGCCGTCTACAAGTCTTTTTCTCTCGCAAAGCGTCCTGCCGAGCTTCCACCGAAGCGTCCTGGCGAATGTCCACAAAAGCGTCCTCATAAGCGTCCTGCCGAGCGTCCTGCTGAGTGTCCTCAAAAGCGTCCTGCTTAGCGTCCTGCTGAGCGTCCTCAAAAAACGTCCTGCTTAGCTGCGAGCGTGTCTGTGCAGAGAACACCACATGTTCTCAACGACATTTCAGAGAGGATCTCGTTGAGCGCCCTGATGCATGCAAGGCCCGCCAAGAGGCGTCCTGGCGAGCGACCTTGCCAACCTCTCAATGTTATGACGTGCCACGTCTTGCGCAGGACGTTGAATATTTTCAAGGGACGTCCTCATGCGAGTCTCCCTGGAGAGCCGCACGCTGCTCCTGAAGTGTGTGAACACTAAAGGAAGACGTACGGCTTTCGTCTTCCAAGACGGGCCTTAAAGACCTTCATACCTTCTTACAAAGACAGTGGCCGCCTGTGCGACAACTTGCGTCTTAGTAATGCAAATGAACATCTCCAGAAACGCACTCAGCAAAGGAACGCCGAGCGTCCGAAAGACACCCTCGCAAGGTGCTTGCCGAGCGTCCTGGAGAACGTCTCTACTTGTAGGACGTCGAGCACCTCCAAAAGCTTCCTCACGTCTAAATTGCCCTTCTTATGCCGAACCAGAGACATAAGTTGTTTGACTGTGCAAAGCAGCTTGCCGGACGTCAAGCTTATCAGCTTGAACAATATCCTTTTTCGAAGTAAAGCGAACGTTACATAACGTATACGGAGCGCCATGAGGAGAGGAGACGAATACTGAGTTGCTCCTCCAAAAGGTGGAATCAAGAATGTCCTTGATTACCATATTCTTTTGGAATGCTAGCGAGGTTGAAACAGCTCTAACTTCATGAGCGTTCACTCACAGGAGGCTCAAATCATTCTTCTGGCAAGATGAATGAGCCTCCTTAATAATGTCCCTTAGGAAAAAAGCCAGTGCATTCTTCGAAAAGGGTAAATGTGGTCTCTTCACTGAGCACCATAAATTACCCGAAGGACCTCTTACTTCCTTCGTTTATGTAAATAAAATTTGAGAGCCCTGACAGGGCACAGGACTCTTTCATCTTAAAAAGTATACCTCACGTCTACTGCCAAAAGGACGCCAGATCAGCGTGTACGTTCTCTTGTGACGAGAGAGAGGACGTGAAGCGTCCTCTTCTCTAAAGCTTCTTAAGAGGGCGCGAGTCCTTCCGAGAGCTCCAACCCCTGTGTGGGGAGGACGCCTCGGAGGACGAGAAGCAATCCTTCAAGATTCGTGCACGTGCTCGATCTTCGGCAGCCTGGGAAGCGACAACAGGACCTGCCGAAAGGAAGCCAGATCAGCGTGAAAAACCCGTAACCCTCCTTCGGCTTTTGACATGCCCTCTCCCTGGTTTCCTGGGAGTCCGACAGAGGTCTAGGCCTAGAGGCGTTATGGGGCCGATCTGACGTTCCCTCCTGACGAGAGAGGACGTGAAGCGTCCTCTTCTCTAAAGCTTCTTAGAGGGCGCGAGTCCTTCCGAGAGCTCCAACCCTTGCGCGGGGAGGACGCCTCGGAGGACGAGAACCAATCCTTCAAGATTCGTGCACGTGCACGATCTTTAGCAGCCTGGGAAGCGTCAACAGGTCCTGCTGAAGGGACGCCAGATCGGTGGGGAGCCCCCGTAACCCTCTTGCGGCTTTCGACATGCCCTCTCCCTGAGTTTTGGGAGTCCGACAGAGGTCCAGGCCTAGAGGCATTATGGGGCTGATCTGACGCCCCCTCCACAACACAAGGGGCACTACACTTCACAACACTGATTGGAGAGCGAGCACTTTAGATTCTAAGATTACTTGATGTAATCCTCCCCGCAGACACTTCTTCTAGGCCCGTGAGCCATACCACAGGGTTAGGCAAAATAAAATCTACAGGAGGTTAGAAGGTTCAATATTTCTAACTTCTGTGTACTGTGGAGGAAAACCTCCTGATTCTAACACACTCTAAAATGCGTACATGAATCCTACTTCTTCCGTAATCAGTCACACATTACACTAATTACATTGATCTTTATGCAAAGAAAACATGTAAACGTCATATATACTAAGCGAGTGTCTACCGAAAGTTCCGGTAGCCTCACCTTACCCCATGCAGACAACAAAGTCTGAAACTAGGCTAACTAGCTTCAGACATCATATGCAATGAAAAAATTTAACTAATGCTAGCGTATGCCTAGCCACAAATCCAAGTCAATAATCGAAAGAATAATTAGGATACTTAAGCGGCTAATGAAGTTTCAAAATCCTAGGCGGAGGTACTGCAAACAGTTGTTTACAGCACCGGCGACAGAAAAAATATGAATAGAAAATGGGAATGGTTCCTGATATCCGCCTCCCAGCGGCGGGAATGGGTACTACCACCTGGCCGCCCACTGCGTGTGCCGCGAATTTTGAAATTCTGTCGGAATTCAGAGAATACAGCTATATATATATGTCAGGTAAGTTTCATGAACAAACTAGGATTTATGGGCGGTACATCAACGATATATTCGTCACAATAAAAGAACCTGAAGATGCCAGAAAACTAGCAGATGCTCTGAAAAGAAACTCAGTGCTCAACTTCACCACAGAGCACAGCCAGCAGAAGACTTTGACATTTCTTGATGTCCTGGTAAAACAACAAGGAGGACAGTTTAAGACAAATGTTTATACGAAAGCAACAAACGCTGGCCGTTGCTTGAACGCACACGGGGAGTGCCCGGACGCATATAAAAAGTCTGTTGTGAGTGCGTATGTCAACAGAGCCTTCACACACAGCTCATCATGGAGAGATATACATAACGAACCCGACCGAATTCGCCAACTGCTGACAAACAACGGGTATGTAGATCAAATTATCGAAGCAGCAATAAAAAAGAAAATGGACGAATTTTACCAACCCAACACGATGACGAAAAACGAGGAGAACTTGATTATTTACCATCGTGTACATTATGGGTCTGCATACAAGGAGGATTGCTGCACACTACGCGTGATAATAAACAGAGGCATAACCCCAAAAGCCCCTTACCATAAAATAAGCCTCAGGATATATAGTAAGCCCAACCTGACAGACCCAGTGCCAACTTGGCTATGGATGAGAATAGATGTATGTCAGACCACTCCATTGCCCCTTCTGTCCCTACTTTTTGTGTTTTTGGAGTACTGTAGCAGTGATACCAACGGCTAACATGGGGTGAAAGAAGCTTACTGATGAAGAAAAAACTCGTGCCTTGATACTCCTTGAGCAGGGAATGTCAGTAATTCATGTGGTGCGAGATATTGGGATTTCAAGACAAGCCATTTATATCCTGAAGAAGGCTTCTGTGGGACTCCAGCAAGGAAAGGTACCAAAGAGGAAACCTGGCTTCGGGGGAATCAGGAAGACTTCCCCACGTACACCCATGCTCTTGAAACGTGAAACTACGAATGATCCATCAATTACAGCGGCTGCCTTAAAGAAAAAGATGACCACTCTGCTGAAAAATGTTGCTGTTCATACAATCCAACACCGCCTTCAGAAGAACCTTGGCCTTCCCTGCCACCGTGCTGCTAAGAAACCCACACAAAGGAAGAAATATCGTGCCTGGACAAGTGTGCAGTGGAGAGGGGTCATGTTTTCCGATGAATCAACCTTCTGACTCATCAGAGCTACGTCCAATGTTGTTCATCGCCCAAAGACTGTTGCGGTACCACCCAAAATTCACCATAAAAACTGTTAAACATCCCTCCCGTGTCATGGTGTGGGGAGCATTTAGTGGTGCAGGTGGTCGAGGTGAACTCCATTTCATGCCAAAAGATGAATCTGTGAACAGTGCTAATTACCTGAATATTTTGAAATACCAAATGATTGATTCTTTTAATGAACATGCATGTCATACTTTTATGCAGGATGGGCCTCCACCTCGTAGGGGTATAAAAGTTAAAAAGTCGTTAGCTGACAACAATGTTTCACTGTTAGACTGGTACTCTAGAATTTACTGTAATGTACATTATAGTATTATAAATACTGTAAAATGATAAAAAGCCTAGCTTTAATCCTTAGGGTGTCTTGAGTATGTAAAGATATAATAAGGTTTTATGCAGTGTACAGGTAGCTATAGTGTTCAAGTTACGATAATATTTATGCAGTATAGTACTATGGAATTTACTGTACAGTACATACTGTAAAGTGAAAAAAAGGCTAGCATTAATCCTTTGGGTGTCTAGAGCAGTGGTTCCCGAACTGGGGGAAATTTGAAGCTACCAGGGGGGAAATAATTACACTACCTACTAACTAAAATAATTTCAGGAGGATTTTCTCATGTCTGTGAGAGAGAGAGAGAGAGAGAGAGAGAGAGAGAGAGGAGAGAGAGAGAGAGAGAGAGAGAGAGAGAGAGAGAGAGAGAGAGAATAGAAGAGCAAACAAAAGTCCTTTTATTTGTTACTAACCGCTCTCTATGGCTATGTGGTTAGTTGTTACTAACCGCTCTCTATCCACTTTACTCTGTAACTATATGTTTATCAGTATATTTGTACATTTGAAAAATAAATTAGTAAATAAATTAGGAAATCTGGGTGGTTGAACTGGGTGCAAGGGGAAATGACAGAAAAAATGTTGGGAACAACTGGTATGTAAAGATATAATAAGGTTTTATACAGTGTACAGGTAATTGTGGTGTTCAAGTTACGATAATTCGTCTTACAATAATTCGATTTTATGAGAGACCAAATTACAATAGCCTATCTTTATCCCATCTTCTAGTTACGCAAGTTCAAAAACAGCAAAAGAGAATGATGAAATCAAAATTTTTGGAAGTAAATTGTATTTTTCCTAACTATACAAACCTGAGGTCCTTTACATAAGGAATTACTTTAAGTGTAGCTTCAATTACAGCCGTTAAATTCTTGAACAAGGTGGTTAGGCAGTAACTACCCTGTGGCAGGCGGGTAGGCCAGCCTGCCCAAATGTAAACACTCCACTTTGCCTTTCGGCCCAGGTTCAGATTGAGGGGTGGCATATAGATGTAAAGGACCTCAGGTTTGCATTCGGCTACAACCATCGAGCCCAAGAGAAATATGCTTGAGCATTTGCATTTTAACCGAAAAGGGAGGGAAGAAAACAGTCCTATTCGGTGAATGCAAACACTGTGGTGTTGTTGTTGTAAACAATACCACTACTATCTCAAAATTGAAACCAGTAACACTTGGGAGTCTTGCAAGGCAGTCCCGAGTTGTAGGTCAATTAAGAGAAGATACTATTCGTCTTGGTCACATACCCGTAGAGTTAACTACAATTATGTGCATACTACTCGGACATTTCAACTGATAACAGAAGCATGTCATGAGAGAAATAACATAATTTTTTACTCAATAAACATGCTGCCAAAGTATTCTGTTAACGAAAAAAATTAGTTCACAATCACGAGACATATTCAAGTCATATTTCCACGTAAAAACATGTCGTATAAGGAAAAATAACCTTGTCTCACATAAGTCAAGTATCTAGATATTCGTTTATGCTAACTAAAAGCAAGAAAATTTGCTCAGAATTGCGTTAAATATGGCGAAACAAACTCATATTCGCCATCCACTGATTTCCAAATCAAAACATTGGCCGCTCCGTGGAATACTGGCTTAGATTTACTGTAGTATTTTATAATACAATAATATGAGAATACATACAATATTATTGGATACAGTGAAGTAATGAATAACTTTTTACAAGATTTATGGAAAAAATGCATATTTACTTTTTCTTCTGTGCTTATCTTAATTTTCGTCACTATGCCATCTACGTAGCAGCAGCATCTCGAGCTCGTACGGTCGTACCTCAATTTTTTGCTCGCTTAACAAAGCAAAAAATCAACCAAGTTGCACAGTTATATTTTGTATTGTACTTCTATCCCATGGAAAAACAAACAAATAGGCAGTGTTGCAAAATCAAAGGTATACGCAAGTTTTGTCTTTTAAAATCAATTTATGCAACTACTATAAATATAATTTGCTATAAAAACGTGATTCAATCATAAATTAAAATATTATTATTCGGGCGCAACTGAATAACCTATTGTCATCATGTGAAGGGCTGTTACAAAGACTTCAAATGGACATGCGTACTGCCACTGTATCGTATTTATGTACAAAAATTTTAAAAATACCCTGTAATACATATTTCATACTCATTTTGAACATAAAAGCATGAAAACTTATAACAAAATAGTTGAAGTTTCATTAACCAAATGAGTTATAATTAGCTCCCAAATTAATAAACTATAACCACGTGAAGTCTTTGTAATACATTTTTTGGAACAATGGCAGACAAGAACGAACATGAAAAAATATCCTCTGATATACGCAGAGGACACTTACAAAAGCTGCCGTAATTTGTATCATATTTGAGTACAAAAAAAAAAATACCCTATGCGTAATATATTTTCATACACATTTTAAACATAAAAGCATGAACATTTATAAATCAACACATCGATCTCTAAATTTGCCCTTTTTTTAACTATATTTTCGGAAAAGGGGCATGTGGCGGCTCACAAGAACGAACATGAAAAAAACTCCTCTTTGATAACTAGAGGGCAGTTTCAAAAGCTTCCTTTGTATCATATTTATACGCAGAAATAAAAATAGCCTATACGTAATAGTACATTTTCATTAACACTTTAAACATAAAAGCATGAACATTTATAAATCAACACATCCATAACTAAATTTGCACTTGACTCAATATTTTTGGCATAGAGCAGCATCAAGGGCATATAGTTTACCCTAATACTACTTATGTAATAAATCTCAGTAAAATTTTTAATAACATTTGCATAACCTTTATGGTCTCAACAGTATTTCTACAAATGTATGTACTCATTAGACATAATGGCACTAGCGGCGCCATTAACCGAAAATTGTGCCATGAAAATACCTTAATTTTTTAATGAATATTTTTGACGACAGCTGTGAAACCGATTCGCCGATAAACGATTGTGCCGTTAACCGCAGGCCGCCTGTACATAGTGAACGTGCCGGACAAAGAAACTGAGACAGACACTCTTAACCAAGTTTGTTAGGCCTAACAGGAGTGAAGACATACACGATCCCAGTACCCGAAACGGTTCACAGTCTTCCTTCAGCTGAAGAACTCTTCACGGAGGATGAGCTAGAGGAGTTTGAAGGTTTTTTGGCAGAGGATAGGTAGACAAAATTCCATACAAAAGATCTTTTAAAGGAAATGACTATCATACAGTACATTTGCACCCAATGGTGGCATTGTTTACGTGTGGGAGTTTTCATCATCCTGGGTGTAATTTTAAACTTTTTCAAGTTATTAAAACCTTTTTAATGTTTTATTTACCCATAAGAACAATTTCATATTTGAAAAAATTACAGTATAGTACATAGAAAGTATTGAAAATGGGTAGTATAAAAAAGTTTGACTGGGTAAGTTGCCGTTTGCCTTGGCCCTAATGAAATTATTCCCATAAGGTATGTGTTTCAAAATCTGCAAATTTCTAATTCTGCTAGGCCGTAGATCAACCAAATTCTTGCATAATTAGGGACCATACTGTACATTACCCTTAATAAAGGAAATAAATGGTTGGTAAAAATATAGCAGTGTATGAAGATTACATATTACATACATACATACATCAGAGAGAGAGAGAGAGAGAGAGAGAGAGAGAGAGAGAGAGAGAGAATATCATTGATGCTAATTGGCAACACTTCCCCTCCTGTCACATTACTTGACATATTTGAGAGCTCTGGGCTTCAAGAGGAATGCATTTTATAGCATTTTGTAATTACAGTTACACATTACTATTATACTATTATTTTGAAGCATTAACCCTCTTACGCCGGAGCGGTAAATAAAAAATTGTCTCCTGTATGCCGGAGGGGTTTCGGAGTGAGCACGGAAGCGGAAAAAATATTTTTTTTTTAAAAATCACAGCGCGCTTAGTTTACAAGATTAAGAGTTCATTTTTGGCTCCTTTTTTTGTCATTGCCTGAAGTTTAGTATGCAACCATCAGAAATGAAAAAAAATTATCATTATCATATATAAATAATGCGATATATGATAGCGCAAAAACAAAATTTCATATACAATTGTATTCAAATCGTGCTGTGCGCAAAACAGTAAAAGGTAACAAGTTTTTTTGTTGTTGTTGTAATGTACACTAAATTGCAATCATTTTGGTATATAACACATAGTAAAACGATAAAAGCAACACAGAGTAAATATTATCACAAAATAATGCATGAATTCGTAACGCACGGACGTAAACAAATATTTTTTTCAAAAATTCATCATAAATCTAAATATTGTTCTAGAGACTTCCAATTTCTTTCAAAATGAAGACAAATGATTGAATATTACTATAATGTAAGAGTATTAGCTTACAATTGCAGTTTTCGACCATATATGACGAGTTAAAGTTGACCGAATGTCGAATTTTTTTAAATATATATTTTTTATATGCAATTATTTTGGAAATAAGAAAAGCTACAACCTTCAAATATTTTTAGTTTTATTCTACATGAAATTGCGCACATTTTCATATATAAAACTCTATGAAATGCCTAATATGAAACGGAGCAAATATTCCGAGAATGGGACGTAGGTATTTCGGAGATTTGTGGCGGAGAATCCGCGCACGGAGGGAAAGAAAAATTTTTTTTTTTAAATTCACCATAAATCTAAATATTTTGCTAGAGACTTTGAATTTGTTTCAAGATGAAGATAAATGACTGAATATTACTAGACTGTAAGAGTTTTAGCTTACAATTGCGTTTTTCGACCATTTCGGTAGAGTCAAAGTTGACCGAATGTGGTTTTTTTCTATTTATCGTGATTGATATGCAAATATTCCAAAAATGAGAAAAGCTACAACCTTTAATTATTTTTAGTTGTATTCTACATGAAATTGCGCACATTTTCATATATAAAACTTTATGTAACGGCTAATTTAAAATGGTGCAAACATTACCACAATCGCACGTATGATTTTTTCGGAAGAGTTACCGTGCGGACGTAAAGAAAATGTTATTTTTTTCATAAATTCACCATAAATCGAAATATTGTGCTAGAGACTTCCAATTGGTTGCAAAATGAAGTTAAATGCTTGAATATTACTAGAATATAAGTGTTTTAGCTTACAATTGCGTTTTTTGACCATTTCGGTAGAGTCAAAGTTAACCGAAGGTTGAAATTTTGGCAATTATCGTTATTTATATGAAAATATCTCAAAACTGATAAAAGCTACAACCATGGGTTGTTTTTAGTTGTATTGTGCATGAAATTGCGCACATTTCCATATATAAAACTTTATATAACGGCTAATTTTAAAATGGTGCAAACATTACCACAATCACATGTATGATTTTTTTCGGAAGAGTTACCGCGCGGACGTAAGGGAAAAGTTATTTCATAAATTCACCATAAATCGAAATATTGTGCTAGAGACTTCCAATTAGTTTCAAAATTAAGGTAAATGATTGAATATTACTAGAATATAAGATTTTTAGCTTACAATTGCGTTTTTCGACCATTTCGGTAGAGTCAAAGTTGACCGAAGGTTGAAATTTTGGCAATTATCATTATTTATATGAAAATATCTCAAAACTGATAAAAGTTACAATCATGAGTATTTTATTGTTGTATTCTACATAAAAATGCACACATTTTCATATATAATAATTCATGTAACGGCTAATTTACAATGGTACAAAAATTATGTCAGTGACGAAATAATTTCCGAGATGTGTCACAGATACTTTTTAGTGCGGCAAGAAAGAAATTCCCGCTTGCGCGCCTGCGTAACGATTGTAAACAAAACAACACCTTGATCCGTGAACTCCCAGCATCCCCCAAGGCGCTTGATTCAAAAGTTTTAGGCTGGTAGGCCTATAAGTATTTTTCCGCGAATTTTAAAAAAAACTTTTGTAAGTATACGTAAAATACGTCCAGTCGGCACACGGGAGACAAAAAATGTTGACGTAAAATATGTTCAGTCGGCGTAAGAGGGTTAATAACCATACACATATACCATAAAAATGTTCTCATCTTAGTAAGAAAGAGAGAGAAATACTATTTTTATTATTTATTATTTAAGGTTATTTAATCTACACATAAAAGCTTGACAGCTTATAAACTACATAAAAAATTAAACAAACACTTCTGCAGTTTCCCAAGGTTTCAAAAGTGTTGCGTTTGCGTTTTGAATATTTTTCTTAGCCTAAAATTTCCTGTTATAAATCAAACCATAGCCAGCCCTGTTGAATTCTTTGTGCATGGAATGACAAGAAGTGGAATGCGAAAAGGCTCTCTGAACAAAAGCTGTGGTGACACTTCATTTCCATCTTTCAAGGCACTCATGTTATCTGTAAAGACAGAGGCCTAAGTTAGTTCCTTTCAAACACAATTACATTTCTAAGGAGGCAGATGAAGCTGAATCGTCTAACCGAGGAGAAGAAAAACTCTCCCAAGAAGGACAAGTAGAAAGTCTGCTTTGTTCCTTCTTCTTGTAAAATGCCCTCTGCTATGACTTAGGCCAGGCTTGACATTCCAGGCAGGGATTAGTAACAGTAAAATAATTAGATCAGCACCTAGTGCATGTCGTATGAAGATCCGTAATTGTAGCAGCCAAAACCTGGAGCACAGAAAACCCTGAACGAGGCCATGAAGACTCAGAGGACTCCATGACAAAACAACTCACACACAGACACAACTGAAACACAAAGTAACATGGGAAAACAAAGCAACTGGCTTGGAAGGAGAGCAAAAACGTATACTCTCCAAGGCGGTCAAAGAAAGAGTGACGCGTCACCAGTACTGTGCTTAGTCGGTGACCAGTTTCATCTCGTATACACGAGTTGCCAGATTTCACAGATTCCTTGCTTACAATCTTTGATAGTTTCAACAAGTTTCCAGCTGGCACAAGAAGATTTATCCTATTGTAAAGATTGAGGATTCGTTCTGCATATGAACAATAAGGTTTTTTCGCAAAAGAAAATCAAGGTGTTGGCATGCTAAAAGCAAGGTTTGCTGTGGTGATGAGTGAGTTTACTACATCCCAATACTGGCTATAAATCTATTCTACCATGATTTTATTGTCATTTTATTATTTTTATATTTCATTTTTAAACAACAACTTTTATATGTTACAGTGGCACCTCAACTTAGAGGTCCACTGATGCCATAGGCAACATTGAAATGTACATTACTACTCAGGACCTAAAGTCAAAGGCATTGCACACGCTTATGCAGTCCATCATCATCCTTACTCTTACTAATACTTCACTGGCCTTTAAACCCTTACAGGCCTGGCTAAATTTATATACATTAAAAAAAAACCGATAACTGGCCAACTTTACGGTCAGAAGTTTTTAAAATTAACATATTAGTGGAAAGAATTGAATTGAAAATAGAATTCAGCACTGAAATGGAATTTGAAGGTAAAAGATTTGAAATGTGTAACAGGAGGAAAAGCTCGCAGTTGTACTATGAAACAATTGTTAGATGGTGGAAAGTTGGAAAAAAAATATGAAAGGAGCTACAAGTAAAAGGAATAAAAGGGGTAGCAGCTAGGGGCTGACAGCATGTTGCTAAGAAGCTTAAGTAATGCCTTCAGTGCATGCATGAGGTACACTGACGGCACTAACCCCCAATGGGGGGATTAGTGGAAAGAGGAAGATGTGCAAATGCACATGGCTTAAGAAAAAAATTCATAACAAATATATATACCTTCCAAGATCGGTTGAAAGTGAATATTTCCAACCCTGTGTGGGTCATATTTTCCAAGAAACTTGTAAAACTATGCTAATTTTAACTAGTTATATGTCCTAATATTTTTTTATTCTTTATTTTGAAAAATTGCAATTACAGCTCACACATCATAAAAGATAAGAACTATAACAAGCAGTAATCCTTGAGTATATTAATGGAGAAATTAGAAGAGATGGCGCATTGAAATGAGGTGGACGTTTTCCTGCAAAATTCATTCAAACAGCATGAGTGGAAAAACTGATTCTCACGGGAGAATATCTCGATCAAACTCAATATCTATTATTACCCCTCACAGGATCATATCCAGGAGTTAAACTGTAAACTTTGATACTAAAAGTGATGGTGAAAATAGAGCTTTATAAGGGCCTTAAAGAACTGCAGTACTGATCCTGAATCCAGTCTTTATGGATTCTCATCAATTTTGTAAATGTCAACCCCTCTAGTTATTATGTAACTCTTAATTTCATAATAATTTATCAATTATACTAATGCAATTTTCACCTGTATTATTTTTGGTTTCCTTTGTCTTTACAAAGTTTCTACCTTCTTATTTTGCTTACATTTTGACAGTAATATGACATATGAATTCTGTTGTAGTGCATAATAATTAAATTTAAATTTTTTAAAGACAAAACTCATTCCAGCTAACAAGATTTAAAGCCATATCACCATTATATCAAACACCTAGCACATCTGATGTCCTCAGAATGCAAAGAGTACTGGCCAAAACACAAGCATTCATTTTACAATGAATAATCATATAAATCATACCTGATGATGACTGTTTATCAGGACTCATAAATTCTTGCTTGCGACTACCAAGACCAGTTAACAGGGACCCCAAACTTTGTATCTTTTTGCTCTCTGTTGAAAAAATAAAAAACAAAATTAAAATTGTAATTTGTGGAAAACTGTTATAACATACTTCACTGATATTTGGAAAAATTTCAAATAATACATCATGCAAAATGTTCCATTATTAAACTTTTCATTTTACTACGCTATTTTCATGATAAAATTAAGTTTCATAATATACTTACCAAGCAATTTCATAGCAATAGGTTTTCTAACCACAGCAGCCTAAATTAAAAAATTGCAGTAGCGCTTCTTTTGTTTTTGTGGAGGTGACAAGCCCCGCCCACTTTCAGGGAAGAACAAGAGCAACATAGCTCAGAGCTTTAATTTGCTTGTGCCCTGATGTCCATACAAGGGGAGGAGGGAGGGGTCTGATTCTGTGATCACTTGGTAAGTATACATGAAAATTAATTTTTTCATGAAAATAACTTTTTCATTCAAGTACCTTACCAAGTACAGGCAGTCCCGGGTTATCGGTACTCATTGGCGATAACTGGACATCAACACCAATAACCAGACACTGGTGCCTCTGTTAGGTATGTATCAGTGCCAATACCCAATTATCGGCACTGGTAAGTGGAAATCTGCCCACATCGGAGCCAAAATTCACTGATTTGGGGATACATGGACATATTCTACTCCAAAACATTAAGTATAGGTAATGATTTTGAAATAGCAAAGTTGCTAGCACTGACATAATGCTTGCTGTCTCCTTACCTGGTAAGAGCTACTTTCATCTTACCCAGCCGTGGCGGGACAGTATAGCCATGGGTAGCCTCTACTTAGCTGGGAACTTTGCAGCGAGGAATATTTCTGATGGTTTGCAAAGCTTAAAAAAGGTGCCCTTGCCCTGGGTGTAATACCAGAATAAAAACAAACAGCCAATGCTATCACCTACACTGGAATAAAAATAAACAAACCCCAACCACTAAAAAAGTGGTGGGTACTCCAGGCTTCCCCTGGACTCAACACCCTACATCAAGGCGAGGAGATAAAAGAGGGAAAGAGCTCCTTATGCTTCCTCTCCCAACACCGTGCCATCCACGGATAAAGGTCTCAAGGTACTGCAGTTTCCAAACGGTGTTTCCACTTTGTTCAAGTAGATTGATGCAAAGACCAACTTGCACTTCAAATAGGCAGCTTGTAGAATGGACAAGAGGCTCATATCATGCCTAAAAGCAAGCAAGGTTGTGACAGACTGGATGGGTGGCTAGATGTATGATACAGTACTCGACAAGATATTAATTAGGCCGCTTAGCATCAAGCAGCCTAATATCGTCGAATTTTGAAGGAACGGAAAAGTTGGGAATTAATTTCGTCAGTGTGTTAGGCAGCCTACAGCACGTAGAGATATGGGTTGAACTTGAATACTGACAAGGAGAGAGTGCTCAGTCACTTGCTTGGAGGTGTAAGTGGCTTTATATATATTTTTGGTCAGCATTCCCACCACAATTTTTGCCTACTATTTATCACTGTGACCTTAATATGGGCTAGGATGGTGATTTGAGTCAACAGATAATAGCAGAGAGATCATTAAGCAATCTGGCACTACAACAAAACAGATATCGGATCAGCTGGGTGTGAGGAGGCATTCAGTTCAACGCTGGGTTACCAGATTTAAAGAAGGTGGCAACCATGAAATTCCGTCTCAGAAAAAGCACCTGGTATGCCTAAGAAGACTTCTGATCAAAGTTTGACTATTCTCAATTGTCAATTACAAAGTAATTGACACTTGGTTCAGTCTTTTAAAGATATAAGAATTTAGTTTTGAGAAAAAAAAATGCTTATTTTGTAAGAACTATGAAACTAAAAATGACTATCTTTTCAACTAATTTATATTTTTCATAGCTAACAAACCTGGAAACCGATTAAAAACAATCGAAGATTGTAAAGCAAGGAATGTGTGGCATCTGGGAACTCATGCATATACGAAGTGGATGTTGGTCACTGACAAAGCATGGAACCTCATGAAGCACCAGTTTTTCTTTCAACCCAGGATGAGAGGTGGGCAGTTAATGTTACGACCTCAGGTTTGTTAGCTATGAAAAATAGAATTTTATTTAAAAATTTTTCATTTGTTTATATGCAGAACAAACCTTCGGTCTTGACAATAGCATGGACTCATACCCTGAACTGGCTGGGGATTCAACCTACTTAACCACCCTTCCTAGATCAAGGGGGTCTGGGCCCATGAGAGAATAGATAAAGGCATCTAAAAACTCAACCTTCTGGGATAAACACAACGAGATCCAGGACCTGTATTTACAATCTTTCTTTAACTTACTCACAAACTTACTCCAAAACCATCACTCTTGTTCTTTACTAAGAGTAATTCATAATGACCTCGAGCACAACCCCTAGCAAAGTTTAAGAGTAGGTTTAAAGCGAAGAAAAGTAGTATGAAATGCAAAGTAGGACAAAGTTCGTGTTTGGACTATTTTATTAATTTTCCAAAATCATACCTTATTTTGTGCTTTCGTGTTATTTATATATTGTTGTATAATATTTAGTAGCTCTATGACAAATAAATTAGTTTCTGTTTAATTATTACAGCTAAAAAAAGAAATAGATATTTTCCAAGTCACTCAACGTTTTTCGGCACTAACTTACCGACCAAAACAAATACGCAATATTCGTAAAACGTAAACAAGTCTAGCGGTAGTTTTGAACAGAGTCACGTAGCCTTTGTCTGTAATTTCTTTGTTAATTCGAAATGTCGACACCGCAATCATCATATGAAGTCAAAAGAAGAGGAGAAAATTGGACATATGACCAAACATTATTGTTAGTCCAGTTGGTAGATGAAAATAAAGAAGTGATAAAAGGAAAATTCAGTCCGAGCTTGTGCTACAAAGACAAAAAAGCTGCGTAGCAGAAAATAACCACGGAAATCAATGCGGCATTTCCTTCTGTTGTGAGGACAGTGGACCAAGTGGAGAAGAGGTGGTATAATGTACAGCAAAAAGGAAAAAACACTAACAGCAAGGAAGAGATTGTTTAATATTACAGGTAAGACCAAATTTGATTTAGCCTAAGCCATTGTATTTAAAATCACTGTAGATATCTTGGGCAAGCGTAAACATGTTAATATATGGTAGGTAAAATGTGCACTTGCCTAACTAAGAGATAATACCTAACCTTTCCTAGAATAACATCATCTTAGTTGGTGAGGGGGCTTCATAACCCCCCCTAAGTCCCCCAACCCCTCAGGATAAAGGAAGATACTGAAAACACACTACCTAACCTAAGCTTTATTCAGGAAGGGATGCAGTTTAGTTGGACAGCGGAAATGACGGTGGCCCGTGGTCATGCATTCTACCAGTAACTTTGAAGTGGGTATATCTTATTAACGGTTGATTTCCACTGTGAATACCACAGAAGAGAAATGCCTTAGATTTGTCTGATATATATAAAAACAAATGTACCTTTCATTGCGAGGTAAATATAGGGTTTAAAGTACAATTTTACCGGTTATTGTTCCAGCCAGGTTGGTTATCTGCTGGGCCTAGGCTATAAGGGGAGTACAAGGAGTTAATTTAATAAAAAGAAATCCTATTAACCCTCTTACGCCGACTGGACGTATTTTACGTCGACATTTTTTGTCTCCCGTGTGCCGACTGGACGTATTTTACGTCGACTTACAAAAGTTTTTTTTAAAATTCGCGGAAAAATACTTATAGGCCTACCAGCCTAAAACTTTTGAATCACGTGCCTCAGGGATGCTGGGAGTTCACGGATCAAGGTGTTGTTTTGTTTACAATCGTTACGCAGGCGCGCAAGCGCGAATTTCTTTCTTGCCGCACTAAAAAGTATCTGTGACACATCTCGGAAATTATTTTGTCACTTTGACAATGAAAATGTGAGCATTTTTATGTAGAATACAACAATAAAATACTCATGATTGTAGCTTTTATCAGTTCTGAGATATTTTCATATAAATAACGATAATTGCCAAAATTTCAACCTTCGGTCAACTTTGACTCTACCGAAATGGTCGAAAAACGCAATTGTAAGCTAAAATGCTTATATTCTAGTAATATTCAAGCATTTATCTTTGTTTTGCAACCAATTGGAAGTCTCTAGCACAATATTTCGATTTATGGTGAATTTATGAAAAAATAACATTTTCATTACGTCCGCGCGGTAACTTCCAAAAAAATCATACGTGCGATTGTGGTAATGTTTGCACCATTTTAAATTAGCCGTTACATAAAGTTTTATATATGAAAATGTGCGCAATTTCATGTAGAATACAACAAAAAATAATTGAAGGTTGTAGCTTTTCTCATTTTTGAAATATTTGCATATAAATCACGATCAATAGAAAAAAAACCACGTTTGGTCAACTTTGACTACCGAAATTGTCGAAAAACGCAATTGTAAGCTAAAACTCTTACAGTCTAGTAATATTCAGTCATTTATCTTCATCTTGAAACAAATTCGAAGTCTCTAGCAAAATATTTAGATTTATGGTGAATTTAAAAAAAAATCTTTCCTTCCCTCTGTGCGCGGATTCTCCGCCACAAATCTCCGAAATACCTACGTCCCATTCTCGGAATATTTGCTCCGTTTCATATTAGGCATTTCATAGAGTTTTATATATGAAAATGTGCGCAATTTCATGTAGAATAAAACAAAAAATATTTGAAGGTTGTAGCTTTTCTTATTTCCGAAATAATTGCATATAAAAAATATATATATAAAAAAATTCGACATTCGGTCAACTTTAACTCGTCAGATATGGTCGAAAACTGCAATTGTAAGCTAATACTCTTACAATATAGTAATATTCAATCATTTGTCTTCATTTTGAAAGAAATTGGAAGTCTCTAGGACAATATTTAGATTTATGGTGAATTTTTGAAAAAAATATTTGTTTACGTCCGCTTGTTACGAATTCATGCATTATTTTGTGATAATATTTTCTCTGTGTTGCTTTTATCGTTTTGCAATGTGTTATATACCAAAATGATCGCAATTTAGTGTACATTACAACAAAAAAAAAGTAACTTGTTACCTTCAACCGTTTTGCACACAGCACGATTTGAATACAATTATATATGAAATTTAGTTTTTGCGCTATCATATACTGCATTATTTATATATGATAATGATAATTTTTTTCATTTCTGACGGTTGCATACTAAACTTCAGCCAATGCCAAAAAAAGGAGCCAAAAATGAACACTTTTAATCTTGAAAACTAAGCGCGCTGTGATTTTTTGAAAAAAATATTTTTTCCGCTTCCGCGCTCACTCTGAAATACCTCCGGCACACGGGAGACAATTTTTTTTTTACCGATTCGGCGTAAGAGGGTTAATTTATGGCCTAGATATATGATTTTCAGTCACAGCCCCTAAAACTTAGGCTAGTTAGGCTACAGTAGGGCCTCGTTAATCACGGGGGATAGGGCCCAGAACCCCCCGTGATAAGTAAATACCCGTGTTATCCTGGTACCCCCCCTGAAAATTGCTTTAAACCGCCTACTTTAATAATTAACCCACCCAAGACTACTATTTCAATGTTTATAACTGCCTACTTTAGTTCAAGCACCAAATATTTCTTCAACTATCACCTTAAACTAAATTCAAGACAGTTTCAAAGTTATTCTTTCCTATCTTCAACTTCCCCTGCATCAGATCAGCAAACAAAATTATAATTACCTAACAATTCCTTTATTTTCATGATTTGGCTGCTGCACCAAACTAAAAGTACATAATATATCTATTTCGTGAATGAAAATATTTATGATAAAATCATGATTTACTGTTATGATTACAGGACCCAACTATAATATTAATGTATAAACAGCAAAATACAGCAATAAAAATCTAGTTTTGTCTTTTGTTTAAATTTAGAATCAGCTGATGGATGTTTATTACCGAAAGAATTAATTTGGAAAACAATTTAGTTGCTAAAAGAAACGAATTTATTAATGGAATTATTATTATTATTAAATTTATACATAATAGTTTATGATATTATGATACAGTAATTCATATTTCATTGAGAGAGAGAGAGAGAGAGAGAGAGATGAGGAGAGAGAGAGAGAAGAAGAGAGAGAGACGAGAGAGAGAGAGAGAGAAGAGAGAGAGCAGCTTGTGACGAGAGTAACTTGAATAGCTTGAGATAGCAGCTTAGGACGAGAATAGCTTGAGAGAGCAGCTTGGGACTAGACTATCTTAGCTCTAGAATAACAATGAAATTTTTATTTTAAATATTTTATGATGATAAGAAATTAAACATGGATAGTGATAAGATATTCTCTTGTATACTGTTATAATATGTGATAATCATTGAGTCAACTATAAACGTTGTATTGAAGCACAGTTTCGTAAATCACAGAAAGAATAAAAATATGGCAACATTTTTATTCTTTCGGGGACCATCTTGTTCTTTTCTTACGATAATAATAGATCAGTATTATAGTTTTTTTTCTGTAAGTGATGAGAGAGAGAGAGAGAGAGAGAGAGAGAGAGAGAGAGAGAGAGAGAGAGAGAGAGAGAGAGAGAGAGGAGAAGAGAGAGAGAGACGAGAGCGAGAGAGAGAGAGAGCAGCTGTGACGAGAGCAGCTTGGGACTAGACTATCTTAGCTCTAGAATAACAATGAAATTTTTATTTTAAATATTGATGATAAGAAATGAAACATGGATAGTGATAAGATATTCTCTTGTATACTGTTATAATATGTGATAATCATTGAGTCAACTATAAAAGTTGTATTGAAGCACAGTTTCGTAAATCACAGAAAGAATAAAAATATGGCAACATTTTTATTCTTTCGGGGACCATCTTGTTCTTTTATTACGATAATAATAGATCAGTATTATAGTTTTTTTTCTGTAAGTGATGAGAGAGAGAGAGAGAGAGAGAGAGGAGAGAGCGAGAGAGAGAGAGAGGAGAGGAGAGGAGAGGAAGAGAGAGAGGAGAGAGAGAGATGCTATTTACATTCATAGTATTTGAAAATTTGTGAATGAGTTTTATTCTAAAAATGCATTTAGTCATGAAAAGAAGAAGAAATCAGTAATTAGCGAATCTTGCTCTAAGATAAAATTCGTGATTTCGTTAATTTTCCGGAATATACGTAGCATTTGGGCTTCACAAAAAAGTAAGTGAAGTGATTTATGACAGAGTTTAGAGGATACTTACGTAAAAATACATCGGTATTTTGTAGAACGGTGACGTCACGGTGTTCATATGTATTTTTTTCGTGAATGAATATACATTTATGATAAAAAATAGGTACTGTACTGCTTAGAGTACCATACTGTAATATTAATGTAATCACATCAAAATAAAGTAATCATTGTTCATTGTATACTGTAAACATGTAAAGTGTATTTTTGTCTTTTGAAAAATGGATTCCCCAAGGAATTATTCCTTGAAGAGGCTTTTTATTATGAAGATATGCCAATAATATATAAGATTTGCGTTTTATTATGAATATATGACAATAATATATAAGTAGGTAAAAATGGTTTTATTACGTTTACGCTTTGTCGCCGATTGCAAACAACATACGATAATCTATGACAATTATCGTTTGTATGACTGCAGTGTTCAGAGAAGTTGATAACGTTATACCAAAACAATAATGAAGTTCGAATTGAAAATTTATGTTCTCCTAAATGTTATTACTACTGTTATTTAACTACTACTATTAACATTTCTAAAAGGTTAAGAATGACAAAGGTGCTGTGAAGTGTAACTCAAGTTACTCAATGTTTACATTTCTGCTGGCCGCTCAACTACAAGTTGATGTCAATGACGTGGAATTATTCCATGAATAGGCTACATATTATGAAGATATGCCACTAATATATAAGGTGAGAATGGTTTTATTACCTTTATTGTCAGTTAATATCATAATGTGAATCTGTTCATGCATTTGTTGGTTATCGGAACCGGACGAGGCTTAGCCTACCACCGACAAGCCCGCGATGCTGTGATTCATACCAGCAATATATAGACTGAGAAGTGGTCCAAGGAAAAACCCGTGATTAACTGAATCCGTGATTGCTGATCCGTGAATAAGCGAGGCCCCACTGTATTCCGATTCAAAACCAATTTACCTTAACAAGCCTTTTAGCCTAAAAGTTAACCATTTTTGAAATACAGTAAAGTTGTTTGACAAATACATACTGCTATTTTAAAGTAACAGGCAATTTCTTTGAATAATGTAATATTTATTTCTAGAATCTTACCTGTCAAAGTTGTTCTTAACTTTGTTAGGAGTCCTCTTCCACCACTCTTAATGTTTTCGTCTGCTAAGTCCAACTTTAAGAGGTGACGAACTGTTGTGAGTTACTCTTTGAGCAACTTGCTGTTTCAAGCACAACTTTCAAGAAATTCTTAAAGTTAAGAATTAAAAGTTCTGCTTAGAAAGATTGTAAATACAGGTCCAGATCCATTGCATTCGTGGAAGGTAAAAAGAAGTCTAGTCTGTTCAAGCAACCAAAGACATAGGCCACAGAGATTTGTTACCACTACTCTCTTCCCAAGTTAGACAGAGAAGCAAGTGCTACCGAGAAGCAGATTTGTTTATTGTATAGGAACAAACCAAAAAACTGCAATCAGTATGGCTACCACACTCACCTGTATTGGCCCAGTTCCAGCTTATGACGTGTCATATTCTTCAACCAGCCTGCAGGAAGAAAGGAAAAAAGAGAAAGGAGAACGGTCATCTCCCTCATTCTCTCTCCTACACAATCATCTTAGGTAAGATACAAAATGGATGAGTTACATATCTTGATGGGCAGCCACCATCACACCCAAGGAAAAAGTGTCCAAGGACCTGTGGACAATGTCCTTCAGGAAAGGAAGTGAACGTTGTCTGCTGAAACTAGGAACCAGCATTCAAAACGTCCTGAATCAGATACTACTCCATACATAGGACTTTACCTCATTGGCTAGATTGCCGGCAACCACATTTCTCTTGCCTGGAATGTAGCTTACCATGAGCTCCACACAGGTGTCGACCGCTCACTGGTGCATCTCGATTGGTAAATGAATGGAGCTGGCAGAAAGGAGTTTTCATCTTCAACGAACAATTCTAGGACGGTGAATAGATCTCTAGAATCCGTTACCACAAAGAGGTCTAACAAGGTCTTCTAATTAGACAAAAAGACGATAGGATACGCCATGGAGATGTCCTAAACAAAAAAATTTAGAACAGGTATTCTTAAAATTTCCTACTGTAAGCTTTTGCATGACAAAGTAAAAGCACTGTAGACTTGGGAGAAGCCCTTAGGTTACCCACACAATGTCCACCTTGAGGGGAGTGCGGCCATAAGGCCCCATTATAAAGTAAGTCCTTATAACTTCCTTATGGCTGAAGGGTTTTGCTTCAAATTTTTACTGCTTATTCTTCAACTCAAAACAAACATTTTCAAAGAGAAATTTTTAGAAATCTGATTTCTCAGTTAATTTGTTTTGCATTTGAAAAAAATAATGGTATTACCTTTAGAAAATAATATGCCAAAAATAAAGAGAGCTTCCCTTTAGTCAATTTAGCTCTGGAAATCAAGATAGTATATAGTTATACTGCACTCGGAGAAAGTTTTATTAAATATGGGTCAGTCTTCTTGGAGTTATAAAAACTTTTTAGAAAAAACTAACTTTTGAGAAAACGGCAAAAGAATAACAGTTAAGCTTATTTTGAGATAGGAAATAAGCCCTAAAATTTACAATGTAATCAAGTGAATAGAAATGTGATATCTTGATTACTAAATTTTACCTAAAATTCGCATTTATATTTTTATGTAACGTTTGCAAACAAATTTTAAACTTTGTCAGTTAGAAGGCTTTTGCACTAAATCTATTTTGTCATATAAGGTATAAGTCCTGAAATTTACAATATAATCAAGTGATTAGAAATGTGATTTCTTGACTAAATATATTTTACCTCAAATTTGCATATATATTTTTATGTAACATTTGGAAATGAATGAGAAACTTTGATAGTTAGAAGGCTGATTTTGTACTAAAACTATTTTGTCATATGATAAATATGACCTGAAATTTAGATAATCAAGAGGTCTGGAAAAACTAACACCTATTAATAATAATAGATAATCAAGAGAATAAGAATGGGATTTCTAGATTACTATATTTTACCCAAATTTCACATAGGTTTCATGTAAAATTTGCAAATGAATTTGTTATTAATGATAAAAAGTATTATAAACGGCATGACAATGATGCAATATCATTTATAGTAGAATAAATTCTAGAATTCGAAATAAGCTCACAAGATATAAGATGGAGATGGGTAAAGGGTTGAAGACAGAAGAAAAAGAAAATGAGCTCACAATTATAAATGTTATATAAAAATCTTATATATATACATATACATACATACATACATACATGTTTGTATGTATGTACAGGTGGCCCTCAGTTAGCAGCAGGGGTTTAGATTGCAATCGTAGCCATTAAAATTTGTGTTGAACAAGTATGGGAAAGTACTCATATGTTAGACAGCTGAATCCAAGCTTAAAAACTTGTCTGCAACACCAACCCTTAAGTCTTGAACATCCCGAAACACACAAATTCTGAAAGACTAAAACATTACTAAGTTCTCAGAAAATGTGTAAGAAGATAAAAAGAAAGATACATAAAAACATTAATTTCAATGCAAATGTTTCAAATTATCATCAATGTAACTAAAGTAAAATATTCAAGAAGAAAAAGTAGCTGAGCCCTCTCTCCCTGAATGGGCATTACCCCCTTGGGAGACAGACCAGTACACTCATAACAAGTGATGACGAAACAGAAGAAAATGACACATCTACTGCAATTTGCATCTGTCCCAAAGCAGGTCAACATGGAACAAGGAAGGCCATCTAAATACATTGACTTCCCCGGAACTTCTTGGCTGAAAAATATGAAACAAAGTACAGGCGTTAATCAAAAAACCAGCTGGGGGAAAGGAGAGCTCTGCGACACACTACTCCCCAAAGCGGTTGAAGAGAGACTAGTGTGTCACGAGGTTCCAAGCCTGGTCAGTGATCAACATCTGCCTCATATATGCATGAGTTACCAGAAGCCACACATTCCCTGCTTTACAATCTTCGATTGTTTTTAACCGGTTTCCAGCTGGCACTAGAAGAATTAACCTATTGTTAAGACCTCAGGTTTGTTCCACGTATGAACAACTATTTTGCACTGTTAAGACCTCAGGTTTGTTCCACGTATGAACAACTATTTTGCACATTAGAAATATGCCATGAAATTACCATATATCATCAAGTGAATAGAAATGCTCATTTTTTATCAACATTTTACCTTAAATTTGCATCTATATTTTTATGTAAAGTTTGAAAATGAATTTGAAACTGACAATTAGAAAGTTGGTTTTTGCACTAAAACTATTTCATCATATACGAAATATTTACCATATAATCAAGTGACTAGAAATTTCTAATATCTATATTTTACCTAAAGTTGGCATATGTTATCATAACGTGTAAAAACAGCAGGAACTGGTAATGAAGGAATAGCATTGCCATCTACTAAGCTAGGTAAAGGAGTAGACTCTAAATTAGCGCTGTTTTCAGCTCTAAAGGCAGCCTTCCTCTCTTTTTCCCTCTCAAAGCTTGTCTGAGGCTAATACCTTCCATTTCTTGCCATTCCAGTCCTGGCATTCAATACAGGTATTCTTCCTATTGCATTCTTGTCCCCCTACATTTAAGAAACTCAAGAGTGGGATTCATAAGATGACTTAGTCCTATATCCATCACTACAATAGCAAATGCTTGAAGAACTAGTCTGACAAAATCCAAAAAGCTAGAAATAATGCTAACTAAAAGCTAACAAGACAACTAATGTTTAAAGGCCAAAACAAAATTTGAACACTTTATTTCTGGAAATGTACCTAAAAAATTATGAACAAGGCTGCAAAAAACATCCGATGTTAGTCGGGGGGCCTGCAGAAAACAAATTGAAGCTCTTTGCTATGCTGTTCCTATTCTTCCCTGGAAGTGGATGGAGCTTGTCACCTACACAAAAACAAAAAAAGCACTAATGCAATTTTTGAATTTAGGCTGCTGTGGTTAGAAAACCTATAGCTACATAATTACTTGGTAAGTTACTTGTAGGAAATCGAGTAATATTTTGATTATATATATTGCTACTGGGAACAAAAAAATTTAAATCACCCAACAATACAAAATCACTTACCAATATCTGGACCTTCAGATTTTGAAGTACTTCTGGGCTTAGGAACTTGAAATCTTTCCCGCTCAAATTCATCCACTTTTGACTTATCATTTCTGTTTTCATCTGCTACAAATTGGTTTGCCTTTGAAATTCTGCTTTCCCCTGTAAAATAGCCAAGCGTAAAAAATTACAGTAATCCCTGAGTATATGTATGGATAAACATTTGAGCCAGCCCATTGAAATGAGTTGGAAGTTTTGCAACAAAATTTAAACAGCATGAAGTGAAATACTGATGATTCTCACAGGAGGATATACAGATAGAAGTCATTTCATATTATTATGCCTCACAGAATCAAATCCAGGGGTTAATAAGCAGGAGACTTTGTTACTATAAGTGACGGTGAAGGTAGTGACTTATAAGGGCCATAAACAGCATAAACTGAATCCAGTCATTATGGATTCTAATCGATTTTGTAAATGTCAACCTCTCTCTAGTTATCATGTAACTGTTAATTCATAATAATTTACAATTATATTAATGCACTTCTCTCCTGTATTAGTTTTGGTTTCCTTTGTCTTTTCAAAGTTTTTGCTCTTATTTGTAGAACATAATAATTAAATCTAAATTTAAAGACAAAACATCTGAGCTAACAAGATTAAAGCCATATCATCATTCTATCAAACACCTAGCACATCTGATGTCCTAAGAAAGCAAACAATACTAGCCAAAACACAAGCATTCATTTTATATAATAAAATCATATAAATCATACCTGATGATGTCGGTTTACTGAAACCCATAAATTCTTGCTTGCGATTACCAAGACCAGCTAAAAGGGTCCCCAAACTTTGTCTCTTTTTACTATCTATTGAAAAAAAATTATACATGAAATTAAAATTGTAATAAGTGGGAAACTTTTATAACATACTTCACTGATATTTCATGCTTCACTGATATTTTGGAAATAATTAAAATAATACATCATGCAAAATGTTCCAATCTATACACTTTCCATTTTAATCTGAGTATTTTAATTACCTATATTGGTAGGGAGTACATGACAAATTTATATAAACCAAACAGTATAAAATTTCTTACCATTATCTTGACCATCTGCTTTTGAAGCACTTCTGGGTTTGGGAATTTTAGCTCTTTCCTTTTCAGATTCATCCACTTTCGACTTATCACTTCTATTTTCATCTGCTAAATACTGGTTTCCCTTTGAAACTTTACTTTCCTCTGTAAAATAACCAAGCATGAAAAATTGCAAGTATTCCTGGCTCACGTACAAAAGAACTAAATCCAACAGTAACCCCCGAGTACATTTATGGAAAAATATATGAGATGGCACCCCCTAAAATGAGTTGGACATTTTCCAGCAAAATTCATCCAAACACCATGCAGTACAATAATGATTCTCACGGGAGGATAAACAAATCCAACTCAATATCTATCATTAAGCCTCATAGGCTTATATCCAGAGGTTAACAGGCAGGAGACTTTGTTACTTTAAGCAATGGTGAAGGTAGAGCTTTATAATGGCCTTAAACAACTTCAGTACTTGATCCTGAACCCTATCTTTACTGAATATGTGAAATTTTGTAAATAACAAACCTTCCAGTTATTATGTAACTGTTAATTTCATAATAATGCATTTTTTATCCAGTACAGTATTAGTTTTGGTTTCTTTTGTCTTTTCAGAGTCTCTGCCTTCTTATTTTGTTTACAACATTTTGACAGTAGTAATATCGTATTCTATTTCATCTTTATACATCACGTTTGTTATCTAAGACTTAAATATTGCCTGAAAGGTGAATACATTAATCTAGTTGTCCAGTAAAATAAATCTAAATTTAAAGACAAACTCATCCTAGCTATCAAGATTAAAGCCATATCATCATTCTATCAAACATCCAGCACATTTTAGTCCCAAAAAATTACCATTTTTGAATAAATTCATATTTTTCATAACTAACAAACCTGTGGTCTTAAGGAAAAATCTTCTGTAACACCACTGGAGTCCAGTTGAAAAAGAAGTTTACAAGGAATTGGTGGCATAAGTAGCCAAGATGACAGTAGGGAGGAGGAATAACTGACCTACCTTAACCCATCTCAGGTCCATTGTGTCAGTTTCCTATAGCCCAGTTAAAATATGAGGGGTGGCTTCAATTGGCCATATGTTAAGACTGCAGGTTTGTTAGTTATAATTCAAATTGATTTAAAATTTGTCATTTGTTCATATACAAAACAAACCTTTGGTCTTTCGGAGGAAGGATAGAGAAAGCCTCAGAACTGACTGGAGGTTCAGCTCACCTGCGCTCACTTCCTGGCCAAAGTAAGACGCAGGATGGAGTCATATGTCTCTGAACTGTAAAATGAAAGGGTCAAATAAAACAAAACTATGTTAGCCACCAACTGTGTTTGTTGTCATTTCCTCTCTCCCCCAGTAAGAGATAGGAAGGGACTTGCTTCCATAATAGTTTGTACTATTGTGTATGAACAATCAATTAGAACTAATGAAAAGGGACTCACTCACCTGCATCTGACCAGTTCCAGTGCATGATGGATATTTCTCTCCACTGTCCACTGACAGAGGAGAAAAGAGAAAAAGAAATGAAGACCAGTCATTCTATTCACTTTCACTTTCAAACCAACATCTTAGATAAGAAACAATCTGTCCTGCTGGGGGCACTGGATGAGCTGCACTATTTGTTGAGCAGCCACCACCAGACCCAAGGAAGTGTCCAAGGAATTGTGGGCAACATCCAGTAGAAGGATGTGAGGATGGTTCGGTGTAGCCATGTACCAGTCTCTAAGGACCTTTGAACCAACAGGTTCATCTTGTAATCAAGTGGAGGGACCTAAACCTCTGACATCACGTGCTCTTCCTCGTACTGAATTGGGATCTGGATTCGAAGTATAGTAGTAAAGGTTTGCTTAATTAATTTTCATAGCCAAAAGGAAATAGTATTCTTGGACATTTCCTTCTTGTTCTGGCCTGTACTAACAAAAAGTCTTAGGAAACCTGGTCTGATACGTAGTCTTTTACATAGCTACACACTGCCCTAACGGGACATAAAAGTAATTCACCAGTCATGACCAACAAAAACTCCAAGTGAAGAGACAGAAAAAAAGCTTGAATCTGTCGTCAAGAACAGAGAGATTTTGAGTCTTAGCCATGAATTTTGGAACAAATTTGAAGGTTACTGACCCCAAACCCCTTGTGAGTTTAAAATCAAAAGTAAATCCATGCAGTTCACTCTCATTGAGGAGGCTAAGGCAAGAAGGAAAACCAGATATCTAAGGGTTAAATTCTGGTCTGATGAAGCTCTTAAAGGTTCATATGGACTACAAGTGAGACAGCTAATTACCAAGTGTTAGGTCCCAAGAGGACTGCTCAAACCTCTTTAGAAGCATAGAAAATTCCCTCGAAGAAGAAAGGTCTACATCCTTCAAGGATAGAACTAAACTTAGAGCAACCCTATATCCCTTGATGGCTGACACTGAGAGAAGTTTCTCCCTACAGAGGAAAATGAAGAAGTCTACTAGTTATTGAATAGTAATTTTGACTGTAGCGAGAACCCATCGATGACACTAATCACAGTAACCGGCCCACTTTCCCTGATACACAGCTGTAGAAGGCCTCCTGAGGTAACCATACATTTCTGTTGCTCCTCTATGAGAAAAACCTTTCGCTTGCAGGAGGTACTGGATAGTCTCCAACTGTGAAGAGATAGGGACCCTACCGACTGGTGGAATCTCTCAATGCGCTGTTGGCATTGTAAGTTGTGCAAAGGACAAATCTGTGTGTGACTTAATGGGGTTAGAAGATCGGGATATTTTCTGCATGTGGCCACAAGGGAGCTGCAATGGTCATTCTGAGGTTCTGATGGATCACCAATTTGTTGATAATTTAGCAGATAAGGCAAAATGAGGGGAGGGGGGGGAAGCCATAGACATCCAGCTTGTCCCAAGGATGTTGGAGGTTATCCTCTGCCACAGCCCAGGGATCTGGAATGATCAAACAAAATAACTCTTATTTCTTATTGTGTCTTGGTGCAAAAAGGTCTACTAATGACCTTTCCAACAGATGAAAAAGCCTTTCCCCCACTCCCTGATGCAGTGACCAAAACCTGACCCCAGTAACTTAGCTTTGTCTGCCAACACAATCTTCTTGCCGGGGATGTATCTGACCATGAGAGCCACTGGGGAGAGACTGCACACTGGTGCAGTTGTACTATAAAGTCACGAAGATGACAAGACACTAGCCCCCATTTGTTGACATAAGCTACCACTAAGTGTTATCGGACATAAGTACCATGGAGTGCCGAGTTACCTTTTCTTAAAATTCCTGTAGTGCTAGGAAGGCTGCTTTCAGCTCCAAATGTTGATATGAAGCTGTTTGTCTTAGCCCACATCCCTGATGTTAAGAGATCTTCAAAGTGTGCTCACTAACTGTTGTATGAGGCATCTGAGAACAGAAGAATCTCTTGAGGGAGGAGATTGCAGAGGAACTCCTATGGCCAGGTTCCTGTTTTCCAACCACCAAACTAAGTAATTCCTCACTTCTTCAGAAAGTTGAACTTGAAACAAGGAAGGATCCTTTGAAGGAGTACAAAACTCCTTTAATCTCCATTGGAGCGATCAAATGTGTAGTCGACCATGAGGTTCTAGCTTCTCCAAGGACAACCAGTAACCTAGAATGATCTGTCACTGACAAGTGGGTTGCTTCTGTTTAGATAGGACGACCTGGGCAAAGTTGCTAAACTTCTCTAGTCACTGACCTGAAGGGAATATAGTCTCGCTCCTGTTGTGTCCATCAGCATGCTCAGATTAAGAATCCTTGGTGTGGATGTGAAGTTTGGCTTTTTCAAATTTATCAAGATGCCTAAGCAGTGACAAAATTGAAGATGGTCCCTGTCTTGTATTAACTTTACCCGAGAGTTTGCCAGCACTAGCCAGTTGTCAAGGTGCCTTAAGATTCATATTCCTTGAAAATGTGAGTTGTTGAAACTAGAGTGAACAATGATGAAGTCTTCTGGGGCTTCTGAAAGAGTGAAGCAAAGAAACTTCTGGGAAGATTGATGGATCAGAATCTGGAAATACACATCCTTTAGATCTACTGAGAGCATGAAATAATTTTCCCTGGTGGCTTGAAGAACTGTGTGAGGAGTTTCCATTCTGAACCCATGAAGAAAAGGTTGAGTCGACAGGCCTATTACCGGCCTCCAATCACCCATAGCTTTGGGAACCAGAAAGACACGGCTGTAAAATCCTGGAGAGATGTATTTCACAACCACCAAGCTCATTTTTCCATAATTTTCCTCAATTCACTTTGTAGAGCTAGAGGCTTCATCAAACCCAGAGAGTAAGTTAATTGGTGAAGTGGACTCTCGGAGAGTAGGGGGGGTAGTAGATAACCCAGGTTTCTGGCCTGAACTGCTGCCAAGTTGCCCAATGGCTTGCCAGGCAATCCCCCACTGATGCAGCAAAGTGAGGAGGGAAGCCCTCTAACATCTACTTCACCTGTCCCTGCCCCTACCTCCTCTTCCAGGTCTGGAAGAGCAGGGTTGAAAGGGTCGCTGCTGAGGAGTTTTCTTGGTTGGAGATGGAAAATTCCGTAAATTGCTGAGTCCCCGAATCCAGGGAGTTGAATGTACCTTCAACTTAAACCAAAATTGTCCAGAGAGAACAAGATCTGAACCCCCAATCAAATTTTCTACAGGCAAAGCAATAAAGAATGTGAGGGAGTAAAATTTTCATGATAAGAAGAAATGAGAGAAGATTTTGGTAAAGAAGAGCAAGTATGAGAAGGAATAGAAGCAGATGCTGCCACCGAAAAATTGAATCCTTCCCAAGATGGCAGAGCTGACTTCCTTATACATTTCCTCTTCTTATCAAAATTCTTCCATTGCTCAGGAGACCTATCAACAAAACTCTGGGAATAAGTTACTTACAATAAATACTTTAGATATGCACTTACTACAAGTAGAATAGGGGTCATTCACAAAGGAAGGCAGAAAATGGGACCAGTGATTCTCATCAACACCAGCACATTTTCTCTGAGGTTTGGAAATAGTTTGGTTCTAGATTTGCACACTAAAGCAGAAATGCACAAAATTCACATAATCACACACAGGATAAACCCAGTATCCTATGGTGTAAAACGGGCAGAAAGTCAAGAAAAAACCAATGCGATGGATCCAAGATGGGTTAATGTAGGTTAACAACTTCTCCTTACACCACCTTCTTAACTTCCAATGCCACCAATTCCTTGAAACTTTCATCTAACTGGACTCCAGCAGGTGGTAGAGAATTTTTTCCTTGTGTTAAGACCAAAGGTTTGTTCTGTATCTGAACAAACAAGCATTCACTTTATAATAAAAAATTATAAAAATCATACCTGATGACATCTGTTTACCGGAACTCATGAATTCTTGCTTGCGACTACCAAGACCAGCTAACAGGGACCCCAAACTTTGTATCTTTTTACTCTCTATTGAAAAAAAAATAATGAAATTAAAATTGTAATTCATGGAAAACCTTTATAACATACTTCACTGATATTTTGGAAAAATTTCAATTAACATATCATGCAAAATGTTTCAATATATGAACTTTCCAATTTGAGTATTTTAATTATATGTACTATATTGCTAGGGAGCATATAACACAAATTTAAATAACCCAACAACATGACATTTTTATATTAAAATTAAGTTTTATATGTACTTACCAAGTAATTACATTCCTATTGGTTCCTATTTTCCTTGGCAGCTCAAGATTTAAAATTTGTGGTAGCATTCATGTTTGGTGTAGGTAATTAACACTGCCCACTTTTTGGGTAGAATGGTACTATTGACAAGAAAATTAAGAATACAGTTTTCTGAAATCTTCAGACACCTATAGCTTAATAATATCAAACCTGGCAACTAGAAAAGGGGGGGAGCTTCAACCTACCGTGAACCTTTTTCATAAGGGATGATATGACACTAAAATGACATAAAATGCATGAATAATTGGAAACGGGATCTTAAATAACAAGAAAAAAACAGTAAAACTTAGGAAATAACCTAGAAATCATGAGGAACAATACAAGAATAAATGAAATATCATGAGAGAGAGAGAGAGAGAGAGAGAGAGAGATTAAAGTATTGGTGGAGTACTTCGGATGGGAAATGGCAGAGGAAAGAGTGGTGAGTCAGTGCACAGATTCCTGGGAAACAGAGTGATATGGATGCCAAGATTGCACTTCACTATACTACTAGATAAAATTTAAAAGGCCCTTAGTATTCAAGTTAATTCTCTATAAGAAATTCATATCCGAATCTTGATTTCATTCGACAGTTGATGTAACATGCAAAGACTGTAAATAGAAGTAGAAAATTTCAACCATCGACTACCGTCATCCTTGCTTTCTTCATATAGTAGTCTCCACTTTTGAAAATAGATTTTCATCCACAAATCATTCACGAAAAAAGCTGTGTA
This sequence comes from Macrobrachium nipponense, assembly GCF_015104395.2. Taxonomy (NCBI): domain Eukaryota; kingdom Metazoa; phylum Arthropoda; class Malacostraca; order Decapoda; family Palaemonidae; genus Macrobrachium; species Macrobrachium nipponense. The sequence goes on along the minus strand of NC_061094.1, from coordinate 28,751,610 downwards.
AAGTAAAAATACTTATTGCTACAAATAACTCCATATCTATTGCAGAGGCAATGAAAGTGTTATATTGGGCAAAAAAGGCTTATGTATTGGGATATCTTTGTCTCGCGGCCAAGTAATGCAGCCGTGTTAGCTGCTTGTAATGGGAGCACAGCCAGAAATTCTTCAAGTTTACGGGCTACCTAAACCTTAATCAAGATTTCTTTTCAATGACAGTAGCTTTGTAAACAACAACTAGCATTTGATCCATCATCCATGTATGTGTCAAGGTCATTACAGTGTGAACACCATTAAGTAAGCCAGTATCAAGTGACTTGTGCTTTCTCGCCAGTCCTCAGGCGCCTCCTCACTTCATAGAACACACACTTGTGATTTTACTAGATTTGTTAAACCTACCTAAGCTGTCACAACATTGACCTCCATTGATGCCAGCTAACTTAAATGCTTAGGAATACAAACATAAATTTATAGAAACTTAAATGACCATTACCACTTATGATGATGAAAAATAATCTTGTTCAATGAAATATTGTCGTCGTGATACAGAGTAATAAAACCAGCAATTACCCACTCTATTTTCCAGATCTCTATGAACATATCCATCTGAGAAATTCCAATTACTTTAGACATATATCGTGTTTTTAAGCATCTGAATATTTGTTTTGCAGTTTCAACTTATAATGATATAATTTGCATTATATTTTCATATTCTAGAGTAAAATAGTGAGATTAGGTTTTTTCAGCAAAAGACATAAATGGGAAATTTGATGAACGAAAGCTAATGTAAAATGTATCTTCAGTTTTTTGGCAGATAGTACAACATTGCTTAATAGAACAATTTGTTCATGAGATATGTCTATGAGAGAAAGGAGGTAGGGGCTCTGATCATGTAATAACTTGGTATGCATATACAGGCAGTGCCTGGTTATTGGCAGACTCTGTTATTGGCGATCCGGATTTATGTTTTAAATCAGTGATTTATAGCCCCACAACGGGCCGAGTTCCGGTTATTGGCACCATAAGGAGCCTTATGGCGCCATTAATGAGTTATGGCACCATAACATACCTAACAGAGGCGCCATAATGACCCTGATAACCGGTTAATGGCGCCATAAGCACCATAAATCACAGAGTTTCGGTTAATGGTGGTTTTCGCTTATCAGCACCACTCCAAGAACGGAACCCCTGCTGATAACCAGGGACTGCCTGTATAACACACCATTTTATTATAAAAATGTCATTTTGACATAACTAACTTACCAAGTAATTACAATGCACAATCCCACATTGACAAGAAGTGGGATCCATGGACACAAACTAATAAATGAAAAAGATGAATTTGACAGTAAATTTGTCTTGTTCAAATGCTTGTTGTGACCTTATCTACTGAGTGAGCTACAGCAAGAGGGTACTGCCTCTGGTTGATTCTCATCTTTAACTTGTAGTGGCACAGCAGTAAAGCAGAGGGTTGCATCTACTCTGGTAAGCACTTTGCAGCCATGGGGTGCTCCAATAGTTGCCAAAGCAAAACACACAGCAATGCCCTCGCGCTGGGTGCCATGCAAGAAATTCAACCAGATAAATGATACCTACACAACACATAAAACAATTACCCTCACATTAAAAACAACAACTGGTGGGTATCCTGGGTACTCAGTACCCCAGGGCTTCCTGTGACTTGATCACCAAAAACCAAAGTAAGGAGACTGAAATAGAAGAAGTACTATTATTCTTCCTCACCTCATACGATGCCAGCCACGGAAAATGGTCCTAACATACTGCAGTTATCTTAAGTGGTCTCCACATCGCGTAGGTAATAAGAGGCAAAAACAGATGTATGCTCCAATACGTACACTGCAGTATTGTGGAGTGTCAGATTGCGTTTGGAAGCCAGTGAAGCGGCGACTGCCCTTATCAAATGGGCCTTGACTTTCAACAAGGGTAATGACTCACTGTGAGTACCACTAAGATCTGGAGATTACCACTCTTTAAAAGAAGGACAAAGCATTCTTGGACAGTAGATGACAGGTTCTTCACACAACACCAGACATTACGAGACGGGCCCTCTAATGTTTTTAGTCCTTTCAAGGAGACACTTTAGAGCTCTAACTAGACAAAGAACTCTCCTGGTCTGTTGGTCCGAGAATGTCTGTAAGAGATAGAGAATGAATGGGGTCACAGACTGGAAGGGGTTTCACTCTTTGCTAAGAATCCAAGGGTGAACATGTAGCTCTGCGAAAAGCCAACTTGCTTGTGTAAGGCCTGCAATTTGCTAATTCTTTTGGTTGTAGCCAAGGCAAGTAAAAAGAAAGTTTTCTTTGTTAAGTCACTCAGCAACAAGGTGCGGAGAGCCTCAAAAGGAGGTCCTGAGAGCCCACGAAGTACGACATCTCAATTCCAAGACACAGAAGTCGACTGACCTTGTTGGAAGTGTCAAAGGATTTAATTAAGTCATCAATATCCTGGCTAGCTGCAAGATCCAGGCCTCTATACTTAAAGACCAAATTAAGCATAGATCTATAACCCTTTATTGTAGGAGTTGCCAGTCCTCAAGAAGACTTAAGAGAGCAGGAAGTCTACTAACTGAGCTAAAGTGGTTTTAGAAAGTGAGATGTCATGTCTTTGGCAACAGCTGTGAAAAATTGACCACTTAGCTTAGTAGCCATTGGAGGAGGATTGTCGCCTACAAATTGGCAATAGCCTTTGTAACTGTTCTTGAAAATCATTTTGCTCTGACAACTTTCCTGACATTCTGAAGCCTGTCAAAGTGAGAGTGGACAAACCTTGATAAAGTCAGTGGAAATGTGGTTGTTTGAGAAGACTTTGATGGTGGTAGGACTCTTGGGAAGTCTACTAACAATGTGAAAAGTCCAAGAACTATCATTTACTCTGTGGCCAAAATTGGGCCAAGAGTGTCACTGTCAAGTTGCTGTGGGACTGAAACTTGTTGATGACTTCCCTCACCATGCTCAATGGGGGGGAAGGTGTAAATGTCCAAGTTGGACCAGTCCTGTAACATTGCATCTGTTGCCCAAGCAAGAGGGTCCAGCACTGAAGAGCAACACATGGGAAGATGAAGGTTTTTCGACATTGCAAATAGTTCTATCAACGGTTTCCACCACAGTTTCCACAACTTGGTGCACATTTGAGGATTCAGTGTCCATTCTGTCTGTAGAACCTGTTTGGAATGACATAAAATGTCTGCAAGGACGTTTAGTTTGCCCTGAATGGAGCGGGTAATGATCTGGGTATGGTTTTTCCGAGTCGAAATGAGGAGATTCTTGGCCATTTGGCAAAGAGAGGAGAACGAGTGTGTGCCTCCCTGATTCCTGATGTAGGCCAACACTGTTATAATGTCTGAGTGAGCCAAGATCACCTTGTCATACGTCATCGAAGCAAAGTAATTAAGGGTCAAGTGTATTGCTTTCAGTTATCTCACGCTGATGTGGACCTGCTTTTCCTCTTGCGACCAAGTCCCTGCCACTTCCAAATTCTGCAGATGAGCTCCCCTACCCAGATCTGAAGCAACTGAATACAAGGTGAGGTGTGGGTTCAAAGGTGAGGTGTGGGTTCAAAGGAAGTAATGATTTCCCAACTGCAAACCTCCTTTCTTCAAGTCACCACCAAAGATCCTCCTTGATCTCGCAAGTGATGGGGTAGTCAAACGAATCCGGAGAGGACTTCCTGCACCAACTGGCCTTTAGGAAGAACTGCATGGGTCTTAGGTGCAATCTCCCTAGTGGCATGAACTTCTTGATGGAGGAAAGGGTGCCTAGGAGCTCATTCACTTGTAGGCGGCTGAGCAGGAAGGGAGAGTGAGGAATTTCTGAACTGTTTGAGGACAGGATTAAATTCTTTTCTGGGACAGATAAGCCCAAAAATTGAGAGACGATCATAATCCCTAATTAGTAATGTCATTGGCCGGGGAGTCATCAAAAAATGTAGTGCAGTCAGAAAGAGACCATTCTAACGCACACGGGGTGATTCTTAGCACATGAAAGTTCAACTTGAACAGGACATTCACACTGAGCGTTCTGGCGTCAATTGCTCCTTGGAATGTTCAGCTTGTATGATCACTAACTACCCAAAGCACACTGCAGTCTCATCTACCAGGTGTTTGACATCAGCTGGGTGTTTGCACTCACTGCACCTTGCACCGTCAACACTCACTGGGTGCTTGGCAGTCACGGAAATTTCTCCCACCCAGTGTTAGGTCGCCACTGAACACTCAGAACTATTCTTGATCGAGCATCTCAAAACAAAATACTCAGGAGACATTGAGGCGCTTTTCAGTTCCCAGAAGCTACAAGACTGTTCTGGGCTGATACAGATCTCTGAAATGCTTACATGGAAGCTGAGCTGCCAGCTTGAAGGCTGCAGGCTGTTTCTGTGGCCTCGAAGACTCAGAAAAATGCCAACTTTGCTCTTGTTTGAGTCAGAACCAGAGGCACTTGACAATAAGGCATGTACATCCACATGGACGCCTTTCCATCGGCTCTCCACACTGTCCAGAGAGTCCTGGGAACGCACAACAGTCTCGGTTGATGGTGCAACTACCCGTGGGCAAAACTACCACCAACCTGCCCGTTGGACCTCCGGTTTGCCTCCACCCAGGTGCTGGGAGTTTGGCAGGGACCTTCGTCTAAGAACGTCAGTGGGACGAGCAGTCACCTCCTCCACTGACACAGCACTTGTACCAACAATAAAGCACTCACTTGATCCATTAGGATCTTAACAGAAGTCCCAAGTTGGGGTATGGTATAAACCAGCATATCAAAACTTTTAATCTACCTAGGCTTCAAGGCTGGCAATGGCATTGGGCTTGGAAGTAAGGTAGCCAGGTAATGGAACTGATGGCACAGAATGATTAGGGATGGGGGAAAAGATAGTCACAGGCATCAAAGGAATAGTTAGGTCTACTTCAGAATACAATGTCCTAACCTAAGCTTTAGCACCCGCCTTTCTCTCTCTATTCCTTGGCAGTCTTGCTAAATGAGAGGTCAAAGTCTTCCACCTCCCCTGATCCCATTTCCTACACTCATCAAAATTAAGGCGTATTCTGCAAGAACTACAAACTGTATGTGTCATATTTAGCAGATGTCAACCTAGTCTTCCAACCTTTGGTGCAACACCAAACATACAGTGTTATCACGAGTTTTAAATCTTAAGATGCAGCAAAAAATAAGAACTAATAGCAATGTAATTACTTGGTAAGTTACTTATATAATAACAAAACTTCTTACCAATATCTTGATCATCAGCTTTTAGAAGTACTTCTGGGCTTAGGAACTTTAGATCTTTCCTTTTCAGATTCATCCACTTTTGGCTTGTCACTTTTATCTTCATCTGCCACAAACTGGTTTCCCTTTGAAATTTTGCTTTCCCCTGTAAAATAATCAAGCATAAAAAAATTGCAAGTATTTCTGGCAAAAATACATTACTTAATTGAAATATGCCAGAAACTTTGCTAATATTAAAAGAGAGTAAAACAAAACCTAACACTTGAGACCAAAACCTTTTGGAATTTCCTTCATTGCTTTTTAAAATATAAAAATATTTTTCTGTCATAATGTATCTAAAAAGCCAGAATTCTATGACATTACTTTTTCAGAGGAAAATTTCAGATTTCAGTGACATATTTAAAGCTGTAAATTATGTCTTTATATTGACCTTGCTTTAAAGGTTTTACTACCAATACATCAACAAAACAGATTCTTCTCAAAATCCTTCTTATCAGCCCTAACGTACTACGAAGATTTATTAAACAAGATAAAATATCTTAAGATTCCTAATTATATTTTGCATGCTGGTGACCAAAGCATAACACAGGAAGTGAGATGGTCATGCAATCTGGAAAAAGTTGCAGACACAGTTTAAGCTCTCTGTGAAGGATGTGTAGTCCTGGAGTGCAAATAGATCCACAGCAGGTTCCTCACTCAAGTCCTAAACCAACAACACTATCCTAGGAGTCAAAATGGACCCCCTTAATACCATGCTGAGTGCCAGGCATTCTAGGAAAATGCCAAAACCACAAAGGCCCTCAGGAATATGTCTGGGACTGATTGATTTTAGTAGACTAGTCACCACAACTAGACATCAACAAATATTTTGAGTGAAAAAAAAAATGATCAAATTTCACATCTGCTATGTAATAATTAACAGTTTTAAAGCTTATACAGACAGTCCCTGTGCTGCATTAGATTCAGGTTACGTCGTTCGGGACTTACGGCGCATGCTTCACGGCAATGTTAACCCTGAATTTTTGGCGCTGTAAGTGGATTTACAGCGGAGTTACCTTTTTTACAGCTCCATTACCCAGACTTAAGGCTCCATTACACAGACTTAGGGTACAACACCGTTAAAACCACTGTAAGTACCATTTATTCGCATTATAATTATGATGCTTTAGATTACGGCGATTTTTGGCTCACAGCGCCACCCAGGGACGAACCCCTGCCATAAACCAGGGACTGTGGACTAGGCTATCAGTGATCCAGTTTTATGGTCCATGTCTAGCACTAATTTTTGGCACTAGACAAGCCCCATAAAACTGGATTGCTGATGAGTAAGGTATCTGATGATTAAATGACCTTCTCTTTAGAAATACTTGTCTATCCTTTTAGAGAGCTAGGGGTGGTGGTAACTTAGGGCAGTCCTCGGTTATCGGTAGGGGTTCTGTTCCGACAGCTGATGTTAAACGAAAATTGCAGATAACAGAAAATCGGTAATTTATGGCCCCTCTTGGGCTGATAACCAGATAATGGCCCCTTTGTTAGTTATGCATCAACACCATAACTCTATAATTAGTGCATTATGGCACAAAAAATTGCAAATTTTTAGTGCCATAATGCACCGATTTTCAGTTACACCGCCAATAATAGAGTTAAGTCCCTGATACATACCTAAAGGAGGCACCATTAACCAGTTACAGGCGGTCCCCAGGTTACGACGGGTCCGGCTTACGACGTTCCGAGGTTACGACGCTTTTTCTTAAATATTCATTGAAAAAACCGCCCTGGGTTACGACGCTTGTTCTGAGGTTACGGCGCTGACGCTTCCGACGCTCCGAGTTAACGACGCTTTTAAAAAACGCATACTATGATAAGAATCCTTTATAGTTTAGCACAGTATATTAATAAAAATAAGTTTTTGGTTAGATTACAACAAAAATTTTGAGGTTATGATGATTTTCGACACTTTTTATGTCGTATTTTTAAAATTTTTTTCTTAGTGACGCCTCATATGCGGAACTAGTTTCCCAGCGAATGAATACACTAGGTGGGGATGCGCACTTTATAACAGTCCAAAGGCGCAAATAATGAAAAAATCATTGCTTGTTTCCAGTATACATAATTAACAAAACTAAGTTTCTGGTTAGATTACAACGCAAATTCCAAGGTTACGATGGTTTTTTATGCTTTTTAACGATACATCATACGCAGAACTAGTTTCTGAGCGGAGGGCGCATAAATTAATTTATGCTATTAAACTGTATGGTAAACATAGTCAAGGATAAGGAACGCATTCTCAAACAGTATACATATCCTTTAATACAAAAGAGCAAAATATCATTGAGACATTATTTCACTTAAAGAATCCATTTATACTCTACTTAGACTTGGATATAAAAACCATAGTTTCTCTCTCTCTCTCTCTCTCTCTCTCTCTCTCTCTCTCTCTCTCTCTTCTCCCTCTCTCTCTCTTCCTTCTCTCCTCTCTCTCTCTCTTTGTATTTTCTGACGAAAATAATCACTAATTAGTGTATTTTTGATGTTTATTTTCATGACTTTTAGCTAAATACATTTTATAATCGTGATAGTATTTTAAAAGAAATAAAATACGTACTAATCTATCCACGTCACTTTTAATTAAGGTAACTCTCTCTCTCTCTCTCTCTCTCTTTTTTGCACACAAGATGATAATGTGTCATAGTGGTAACTCACTCCCTCTCTTTCGCTGGAAGCGTTATAAGTATTTTTTGAGAGAACAGAGAGAGATAAACACACTCTCTCTCTCTCTCTCTCTCTCTCTCTCTCTCTCTCTCTCTCTCTCTCTCTCTTTTACCGAGATGAAAGAATTTTTATGGTACTAGTATTGTAAAAACAATGTATGATAATAAATCCAGTTATTTAATAATAATAATAATAATAATAATAATAATAATAAATAATAATAAAACAACTTTAATTAACAAAAAATTCATAATGGTCGTATTTTTAAAGAAGTATGAAAATGACCTTTCCATTTCACTTGTAAGGGATAATTCCTCTTTCTTAACTGAGATGAGAGAATTTTTATGGGTAGATGCACGTGTTATTATATTTTCAAATAAATAATTAATGAATAATAATAATAATAATAGTAAGTTTACTATCAGGAGAGGGATCTTCCAGGGCGACTCACTGCCCCCACTACTCTTCGTAGTAGCCATGATTCCCATGACAAAAGTACTACAGAAGATGGATGCCGGGTACCAACTCAAGAAAAGAGGCAACAGAATCAACCATCTGATGTTCATGGACGACATCAAGCTGTATGGTAAGAGCATCAAGGAAATAGATACCCTAATCCAGACTGTAAGGATTGTATCTGGGGACATCAGGATGGAGTTTGGGATAGAAAAATGCGCCTTAGTCAACATACAAAAAGGCAAAGTAACGAGAACTGAAGGGATAAAGCTACCAGATGGGAGCAACATCAAACACATAGATGAGACAGGATACAAATACCTGGGAATAATGGAAGGACGGGATATAAAACACCAAGAGATGAAGGACACGATCAGGAAAGAATATATGCAGAGACTCAAGGCGATACTCAAGTCAAAACTCAACGCCGGAAATATGATAAAAGCCATAAACACATGGGCAGTGCCAGTAATCAGATACAGCGCAGGAATAGTGGATTGGCACAAAGGCAGAACTCCACAGCATAGATCAGAAAACCAGGAAAACATATGACAATACACAAAGACTACACCCAAGAGCAAAATACGGACAGACTATACATAACACGAAAGGAAGGAGGGAGAGGACTACTATGTATAGAGGACTGCGTCAACATCAAGAACAGAGCACTGGGGCAATATCTGAAAACCAGTGAAGACGAGTGGCTAAAGAGTGCATGGGAAGAAGGAATAATAAAAGTAGACGAAGACCAGAAATATACAGAGACAGGACAATGACAGACAGAACAGAGGACTGGCACAACAAACCAATGCACGGACAATACATGAGACAGACTAAAGAACTAGCCAGCGATGACAATTGGCAATGGCTACAGAGGGGGGAGCTAAAGAAGGAAACTGAGGGAATGATAACAGCGGCGCAAGATCAGGCCCTAAGAACCAGATATATTCAAAGAACAATAGATGGAAATAACATCTCTCCCATTTGTAGGAAGTGCAATACGAAAAATGAAACCATAAAACCACATAGCAAGCGAATGCCGGCACTTGCACAGAACCAGTACAAAAAGAGGCATGATTCAGTGGCAAAAGCCCTCCACTGGAGCCTGTGCAAGAAACATCAGCTACCTTGCAGTAATAAGTGGTACGAGCACCAACCTGAGGGAGTGATAGAAAACGATCAGGCAAAGATTCTCTGGGACTATGGTATCAGAACGGATAGGGTGATACGTGCAAACAGACCAGACGTGACGTTGATTGACAAAGTCAAGAAGAAAGTATCACTCATTGATGTCGCAATACCATGGGACACCAGAGTTGAAGAAAAAGAGAGGGAAAAAAATAAAAAATGGATAAGTATCAGATCTGAAAATAGAAATAAGAAGGATATGGGGTATGCCAGTGGAAATCGTGCCCATAATCATAGGAGCACTAGGCACAATCCCAAGATCCCTGAAAAGGAATCTAGAAAAACTAGACGCTGAAGTAGCTCCAGGACTCATGCAAAAGAGTGTGATCCTAGAAACAGCACACATGATAAGAAAAGTGATGGGCTCCTAAGGAGGCAGGATGCAACCCAGAACCCCACACTATAAATACCACCCAGTCGAATTGGAGGACTGTGATAGAGCAAAAAAAAAAAAAAAAAAAAAAAAAAAAAAAAAAAAAAAAAAAAATAGAGGTAGTAATAATACGATAACTACTTTCAAAAGAAAATTCTTCCTTCGTCTTTTTCTGTCCAGTGACACTCGGAGCTTAACAATGCCATACAATGGTCAACGAATTTAATGGTTTTATGTAATTTCTCTCTCTCTCTCTCTCTCTCTCTCTCTCTCTCTCTCTCTCTCTCTCTCTTGTATTTTAATGAAAATATACATTAATTTGTGAATACACAGTGTTGCAAATGAAAAAAGTAAATTAGTGATAATTATAGAGATACGGCCCTAAGAAAAATTGCAAATTAGTGAAATTTTCCCTGTGGACATGTTTTCAAGAACGTCGTTCCGGCTTAAGAACGGAACCCCCGTCGTAACCCGGGGACTGCCTATATTGCCATAAATCACCGACTCTTGCTTATCGTCAAGCTGTTGGAACGGAACCCCCTCCAAGAACTGGGGACTGTCTGTAGTTCCCATTAGCCCTAGCTCTCTGAAAGGATAGAAAACAATTTCTAAAGACTGGGGCATTTAATCATCAGATACCTCACAGTAAACTGGACTAAACCATCTTTATGATACGTCTTGCCCCAAAACTCCCTATCCTCACCATTAAATGGCCAAGTTAACAATGCTTGCCAAATCCTCATTCAATAAAGAGGCATCTCCCACCTTTGTAGCATGTAATTGTTTTTCAATGATTGACTGATTTATTGGATATACAGGCGGTCCCCGGCTTACGACGTTCCGGCACTTTTTCTTAAACATTCAATGGAAAATCCGTCCTGGGTTACGACGCTTGTTCCGAGGTTACGACGCTGACGCTTCCGACGCTCCGAGTTAACGACGCTTTTAAAAAACGCATGCTATGATAAAATCCTTTATAGTTTAGCACAGTATATAATAAAATATGTTTTTAGTTACATTACAACAAAATTTTGAGGTTATGATGATTTTCGACACTTTTTTTGGGAAATTTTTTTTTTATATTTTTTTAATTTTTTTGGTGACGCCGCATATGCGGAACTAGTTTTTTTTGCGAGCGAATGAATACACTAGCTTGGGATGCGCAGTTTAAAAACAGTCCAAAAGCGCAAATAATGGAAAAAATCATTGCTTGTTTCCAGTACATAATTAAAAAACTAAGTTTCTGGTTAGATTACAACGCAAATTCCAAGGAGGTTACGACGTTTTGTTATGCTTTTTTAATACGATACCTCATATGCAGAACTAGTTTTTGAGCGGAGGCGCATAAATTAATTAACGCTATTAAACGTATGGTAAAATTGAACGAACAACGACCTCGAACGGTCGAGGACGCTAAGCATAACAATACCAAACAACGCCAATTCAATCGCTGTGCTGCCTGAAGTTCAGTCGGTTGTGTGCTAATACGTTGCTGATTTTCCTTGCCATTTTCGCGAATTTACAATGGCTCCTAAACGCCAAAGTACTTCCTCCGATGATAGTTCATCCAAGAAGAGGAAGGTCATCACGATGGAGGTAAAATATGACGTGGTGAAGCGTTCGGAGAAGGGCGAAACTAACACCGAAAATAGGCCGTTCTTTAGGCTGAGCAGGACCACGGTGGTAACCACTGTGAAAGACAAGGAACGTATTCTGAAGAACGTTAAGGATGCTGCCACCGATGAAGTCAACGGTGATAAACGAGAAGCAACGTAGCCAGAGCATTGTTGAAATGGAGAAGCTCCTGATGATCTGGCTGGAGGACCAGAACCAGCGACGTGTTCCGGTGAGCTTAAGGGGACCGTCCGCTATGGCGGATGACATGTCAATTTGAAAAAAATAAAAAATCGAGTTATTACTTGTATCTATGCAGAAACATGCCGTGCATGCTTTCCAGAAGTTTCAGCCAACTTATTTTCACAAATAATGAAGATATAGCGGTTTTTTAAATTGATGACGTCATCGTAACTGCGTCGTCTGTATGACTTGAGTTTGACAGAATCATTTTTGCGTGTTTATTTTTGCATATATACAGCGATTTTTTAAGATTTTTTTTCGAAATTCTCATACATCTGGTAGCAATGAAGGTAGTGTGACACTGGGGGCGGAGAAGCGAGCTGCTCAGAGCGGTTATTTATAGGCGAGACTCGGAGAATGACTCAGTTACGCCACAGACGTCAAAGTGGTTACATGCGCTTGTAGGCACTTGCGTTTGGTACTAGCTCTTTACGTTGTTTTTATAACTTCTTAGTGAACTTATAGCAATGCCGAAGTTACCTAAGATCAAGAAGGCTACTCAGCAACTATGGCTAGCAAAATTAGCGAAGGCCAGGAGTGTGCTGAAAGAAAAACACGAAAAATTAATTGTTTTCAGTTGCCCTCATTGTCTCATGTCTCGCCGTCAACATCATTATCTGGTGTCCTGCTGAGGGTACTAACACCACTTTTAGGGGTAGGACCACGATCCTTGATGTAGAAATCAAACAATAAAAGTACAAAATAAAGTAATTATATAATTGTTGTTTTGACTTTTATAAGAAAAAAGCAAAAATTTGGCATAGCAAATCTTTGGGAGCTCATAACTCAAAAACAACTTATGCGCATGTCGGTAAAAATTACTCGTTTAAATTTCCGTTTATTTATTATCCAATTTTAGAGAGAAAGATATCATTGGAAAGAGGAATAAAAATCCCATAATTTTGTGTGACAGAATTTTGATATCTTTTTTTTCTTTTTTTTTAGAATTTTTGAGTGTCTAGACTAAAAAAAAAAAAAAAAAAAAAAAAAATTCATAAAAAATAAAAAAAATAAAAAAATCAAAATTCTGCCACACAGAATTGTTCTGTATATAAAGAAGTTTTTATGGTATGATTTTCAATACAACTGATGTCATATTAGCGGTAGAACTCTACCAATTTTTTTTTTTTTTAAATCATGATTTTTGCTAATAAAACGAAAAAGTTTTTTGATCAAATGACTTGAATTTTTTTTTTATATGATGAAGGTATTATATATATCTAAAACATATATGAAAATTATGTATTTTGCATAATAAATAAAAAAAATAGACATCATAGCGGACGGTCCCCTTAAGTGTGATCCAGGAGAAGGCTAGAGCGCTGCATGAGGCAGTAGTGAAAAAGTTTGGCGAAGGCAGTGCTGGTGGTGAATTTTCCGCGAGTAGAGGTTGGTTTAACCGTTTTAAGGCTCGTGCAAATTTGCATAATGTGAAGCTGCAGGTGAAGCTGCTAGTGCTGATAGCGAAGCAGCAGGTAGTTTTCCTGGTGGTTTGGCCGAGATAATTAAGGATGGTGGTTACAACGGCTGACCAAGTCTTTAATGTGGATGAGACTGGATTATGGAAAAGAATGCCAAAATCGAGTGTACCTTTCCAAGGAGGAGAAGTCAGCACCTGGCCATATAGCTGGAAAGGAGCGACTGACTTTGCTGTTTGGGGCCAATGCAAGTGGCGATTTGAAACTGAAGCCCTTGCTGGTGTATTTGGCCGAGAATCCCAGGGCATTCAAGAGTCAACTCCCTGTGATTTGGAAATCAAATAAGAAGGCTTGGGTTACCTTGATGGTCTTCGAAGATTGGTTCAATGACCATTTCGTGCCAGCAATGGAACGGTATTTGACTTCGAAGGGTCTGCCTTTTAAGGCCCTCTTAGTCCTGGACAATGCCCCTGGTCACCCTTCAAATTTGAGCGACATGCACCCTAATGGAAGGTGGTGTACCTCCCACCCAATACCACATCGCTGATACAGCCAATGGACCAGGGAGTATAGCTAATTTCATAAGGCTTACTACCTTAGAAGGACCATACGTTTTGCTTTGAGGGCCATAGAAGCTAACAAGGAGTTGACACTGAAGCAATTCTGGAAGGGCTACAACATTGCTGATGCAGTGAAAAATATTGCAAGTGCTTGGGACGAGGTGAAGACGACCACTTTAAATGGGGCCTGGAAGAAACTGTGTCCACAGTTTGTGCACAGTTTTGAAGGCTTTGACCAGGCAGAAGACGTCGAGACTGTGACGAGGAAGATCGTAGGGCTAAGCAAGAGGCTGAAACTAGATCTTGAACCTGATGATGTAACAGAGCTGCTGGCATCCCATGGAGAGGAATTGTCTGCAGAGGACCTGCTTGAACTTGAACAGCAAATGATTGAGGAAGAGGAGGTGGCACCAGAGCAAAGCTCCAGGTCATTAACTGTGAAAGGCTTGTCAGAGGGTTTTACTCATCTGGAGAGAGCCTTGGCTTCTTTTGAGGCAGACGACCCTAACGTTGCCAGGTTTGACAAAATAAAACGTGGAATGTTAGACTTAGTAACTTTCTACAAGGAGACCCTGAAGGAGAAGCAGACGAAGAGAAGTGTGCAGTCCAGGCTTGACACTTTCTTTCACAAGTCTCCAGTACCACCACCTCCCACTCCTAGTCCTGGTAAGGAATTCTGAACTGTTTTACTAATTTGTGTGTTTACATAGTATACATATAAAATGTGTTAATTTTTTAATGTAACAACTAAATGTAAGAGTAAATTGTAACTTCATAATTTTCATCATTTGTAATTTTATTGCAAGAAGTTGGTGACAGTTCCAGATCCCCCATGTACTACCATGTGACAGTTCCACGATCTCCCTGTATCTACCCTTGTGCCAGTTCCAGATCTCCCCTGTGTACTACCTGTGACAGTTCCAGATCTCCCTGTACTACCTGTGACCAGTTGTCCAAGATCCCCCTGTACCTGGACCCTCTGTAGCAGCCCGTCCACCTGTACGTGTACAATCAGGTAAGCAATTTCATTTTTCTCATTTTCATGTTGGAAATTTACACCCTACATACACTAACTTACATAGTGGTACAATGTGTTTGATGTTGCATAACCTTATTATTTTTTTTCATTTCAGACCCCTTTGATAGTGACAGCGACCCAGATGACCCTGAGCCTTTCCATGGTTTTGATGCCTCGCCCTATTCATCAGGTAAGGAATCCTTAACAAATTTGTATAAAATGTTTTATAAATTGCTAATAGAAATTTTATTAAAAGTGTACATATGGCTAACAGTTACATCCAACCTTATATTTATGTACCCCTATCATTCTTTCCTGATCTAGATGTTCCCTCATCAGAGCCCAAATCAGTTGATACGAGTAGTATCACCTCTCCAGAGACCAAATCAGTTGATACTAGTAGTATCACCTCTCCAACTCCTTCAGGTAAAAGAATTCTTCATTTTTTATATTGTACATAAACCTATTAAACACACTACATATGTCAAACAGGTAATAACATGTGCAGTAGTTACAGTAGTAACTCTATCATTTTATATATTTTTTATCATTCCAGACTCCCAAGCACCTGCCCATCCCACTCCATAGCCCAGCCACCCACTCATCTACCATATGCCCACCCCAGTAAGCAAGCCAACCACTAGAATTTGGTAAGGACATTTTTTTTTTATTAATGTTTTATTATTACATATGTAATAACCATGTTATGTATGTAACATACATACTATAATCATATGTACATTATCATTCCAGACTGGCATGCACCTGTGACTTACATAAACCAGACCTCTACATAGCCTACATGTCTTCATTTTGCTGAAGGTAAGGAATTCTCAGTTGTGTTTAATGTTTGCATACGTACAATAAATTTTGTACACCTAAGTGGTTACATACTGTCCTTTAATACTAATTCTTCATTCCAGACTGCCCATTATCCTAGCCTGTTATCTGTGATAAAGCACACTGAAGTTAGGTTTGGAATGCATCCTTATCATGAATGCTCTACACCTCCACCTCCATCTCCCACAACCTAGGTAACACCTTTGAGACTCACTAAAAGTTGGTAAGTTATGTAAGGAATTTCTAAATTAAGTTTTATACTACATGTTATATGTGATATTAAACCACTTTATGGTGCATATTACTGTATGTAATTTACTCTGCATAGAGGACTTACTGACAAAATTATTTTTTGTACATTCCAGAGTCCCCTGAATGATGTAGGCTATGGGGCCACATAAGACTTTGTCCATCCAGGGTTACATAGCACGATAACTTTAAACTAAAAGTAAGGAATTAATTAACATACATTGACTCTTTTAGTACTCTTGATATATCTACAGTAATTAACATATTGCATTCACGACTTTCTGTAGTGTATATTTTGTACACTAATTTTGTTACTTTTTCCTTCCAGAACCAACATTTTTCACACAACTCCAGGTTGTTACTAACAAATTACAAGTCATCAAGGGATAACTACAAGTAGAAGCACCATTTTTGGATGGAAAAACCCCTTCAGGAAAGTATACGTATCAAATGTAACATGTAGTGTAACAAAGTATGAACAGTAAGGTTTTTACATACAGTATTACATACGTACATAACTTTTTTTTACAGGAATTTCCAACCAAGTTTGATTATGTACATACATGTTATAAACCACTGTACGTATGGTTACTGTATGTAACTTACTAAACATACATACATGACTTAACTTTGATACTTTTTTGGTACATTCCAGAAACCCAGGACCCCCTCCATGATGCAGGCTATGGGGCCACATAAAACTTTGTCCAGGGTTACTACATAACATAGCACGACAACTGCAAACTACTACAGTTCTAAAGGTAAGGAATTATACATAGTAATTAACATACATTAAGTAAGTTTTATACTAAAAAAAAGTGACCAAGATCTCTCACATGGGATAAGTGATCAAGGTCCCTCATGGAATTACGTACACTCCCTGCTGAACAGGGGGTGTAGACCAATCATTTACAACATGCATACCAGTTGATATTAAACCACTGTATGGTGCATATTACTGTATGTAACTTACTATGCATAGAGTACTTACTGACAAAATTATTTTTTGTACATTCCAGAACCCCCTGAATGATGTAGGCTATGGGGCCACATAAGACTTTGTGCATCCAGGGTTACATAGCACGACAACTTTAAACTAAAAGTAAGGAATTAATTCACATACATTAACTTTTTTACTCTTGATATCTATAATTTACATATTGCATTCAGGACTTTGTGTAGTATTTTGTACTAATTGTGTTATACTTTTACCTTCCAGAGCTACCAGACTGGGATTTTAGTGTACTCCAGGATGTACTACCAAAGGATTACAGTGTACTACAAATAGTGTATAGTGTATAATCTAAACTAAGGATTAAGTGTATTAGTGTACATATATTAAAGTCAACTAAGGACTTGGTAATACTTCAAGATTGTGCTTTATAGTGTCACAAGAGTATAATAAAGAATATATACCTTCAAGAACCATCCTTTGGCATTGAAATAACCACACTACACATCATGCAATTACTTGCATGTCACACAGGTAAGGTCTCTTTAACTTTTTATTAGTTTAAGGCATATTTCCAAGTGTCATTCCGGCTTACGACGATTTTCGGCTTACGACGCGCCTCAAGAACGGAACCCCCGTCGTAACCCGGGGACTGCCTGTAATTTGCTAATCTCCTGCATTTTCTGGTTAATACCAGTCAGGCGTATCCCTCCTTCAAAGGACAAAATTTGCCCATTGGTTGATGATACACTAATGTGCTAAAACAGCAGAGACACTAACAACCTCCTAAACCTGGTCAAGTCAATGTGTAGTCACCCACCCTTATCACGTTCTCAAGATTTGCGGACTCACCTATTCGTGGATTTTTCTTTGGACCATATCTACCCATTGTTCACGGGAAATTCAGCTATTCAAGAGTTTTTCTGGCAATAAATATTCACTAACTTGTGTATTTTTATGTTATTTTCATGACTAAAGACATTTTATGATACAAAAATGATTTACTAGTTTTCATTTATTAATACTGATTGATACTGCATTGATAAGTTAAATAAAATTAAATGATATCATACAATAAAAATAATAATTCTCTCTCCTCTCTCTCTCTCTCTCTCACAGAGATGTATGTTATGTGTGATAAATAAATGATTTTAATGTAAGCAGCAATAATATAAATTCATTAAAGAAAATACTAGTAATTAGTAAAATTTTAGTTTATAAATTAAAATATTATGTAAGAATGAAGGAAATCCCAATCTTCCCATCTTTCTTTTTAACTCCAGGTACGTACTGAACTTAGGTCCAGAACTGTCAAATATATCAAGTAATGTGACAGGAGGGGAGAGGAAGTGTGTTGTGTTGTCCTCTCTCTCTCTCTCTCTCTCTCTCTCTCTCTCTCTCTCTCTCTCTCTCTCTCTCTCTCTCTCATAATAATAATATAACTGTAATTACAAAAATCAGTATGATTTTAGTTTAAAAATAAAAAAATTATATAAGAATGAAGGAAATTCCAATCTTCCTCATCTTTCTTTTTAACCCCAGGTATTAAGCTGAGGTCCAGAGCTGTCAAATATATCAAGTTAAGTGACAGGAGGTGGCACATGTGTGTTGTGTTGCCGTCTCTCTCTCTCTCTCTCTCTCTCTCTCTCTCTCTCTCTCTCTCTCTCTCTCTCTCTCTTACTGAGATGAGAGAATTTTTATGGTACATGTATGTATACTAATATGTTTATTAATATTTTCAAATAATAATATAATAATAATAATAATAATAATAACTGTAATTACAAAATTCATGTGATGGTATGTACTTTAAAGAAATACAATAAGCTTTCAATTTCATTCTTTCATATAAGGATAACTTCCTCTCTCTTTTGCCCTACAAGATATGCATGTCATAGTGATAACTCTCCCTCCGTTTTGGCTGGAAGTGTTAGAAGTGTATGCATACATCTTTAAGGCTAATACTACATTTTACAATAATAATTTGCAATACTAATTTTTAAAAATGATCAAGTTTAATAAGATGAAACAATAACAATAAAAAAAAAATTTTCTCTCTCTCTTACTTACGTATGTTTGTTGGTTTTGTGATTTACCTAATAAATATTTTTCAAATATTAACCCTTAAACGCCGAGCCAGTATTTCCGAAAGCGTCTCCCGTATGCCGGAGGCGTTCGTGAGTGAGCATCGAAGCGGATAAAAAGTTTTTTTCAAAAAACTACAGCACGGTTAATTTTCAAGATTAAGAGTTCATTTTTGGCTCCTTTTTTTTTTTTTTTTTTTTTTTTTGCCTGAAGTTTAGTATGCAACCTTCAGAAATAATAAAAAAAAAAAACATTATCATATATAAATATTGGAATATATGACAGCACAAAAAAAAAAAGTGTCATATTGTACATTAAATTGCAATGATTTTGGTATATAACAAATTGTAAAACGATCAAAGCAACACAGAGAAAATATTATCACAATATGATGCATGAATTCGTAACGTGCGGTCATAAAAAAAAAGCATTTTCAAAAATTCACCATAAATCAAAATGTTGTGCTAGAGACTTCCCATTTGTTGCAAAAAGAAAGTTAATTGATTGAATATTACTAAACTGTAAGTGTTGTAGCTTTCAATTCCAGTTTTCAACCATTTCGGTTGAGTTAAAGTTGACCGAAGGTCGAATTTTTTCTATTTATCGTTATTTATATGAAAATATTTCAAAACAGATGAAAGCTACAACCATGGGTTGTTTTTTGTTGTATTCTACATGAAATTGTGCACATTTTCATATGTAAAACTTTATGTAACAGCTAATTTAAAATGGTCCAAACATTACGACAATCAGACAAAAAAATTTATGATTTTTTCATAAGTTACAGCGCGGACGTAAGGAACAAGTTTTTTTCATAAATTCACCATAAATCAAAATATTGTGCTAGAGACTTCCAATTTGTTGCAAAATAAAGGTAAATGATTGAATATTACTAGAATGTAATAGTTTTAGCTTACAATTGCGTTTTTTTACCATTTCAGTCGAGTTAAAGTTGACCGAAGGTTGAAATTTTGGCACTTATCGTTATTTATATTAAAATATTTCAAAACTGATAAAAGCTACAATGAAGGGTTGTTTTTAATTGTATTCTCTACATGAAATTGTGCACATTTTCATATATAAAACTTTATGTAATGGCTAATTTAAAATGGTGCAAAAATTACGACAATCGGACAAAAAAATTTCAGATTTTTTTCGGAAATTACTGCATGGACGTAAGGAAATTTTGTTTTTTTTTCATAAATTCACCATAAATCAAAATATTGTGCTAGGGACTTCCAATTTGTTGAAAAATAAAGGTAAATGATTGAACATTACTACAATGTAAGAGTTTGAGCTTACAATTGCGTTTTTCGACCATTTAGGTCGAGTCAAAGTTGACCGAAGGTTGATATTTTGGCACATAGTTATTTATATGAAAATATTTCAAAACTGATAAAAGCTACAACCATGGGTTGTTTTTTGTATTCTACATGAAATTGAACACATTTTCATATATATAACTTTATGTAACGGCTAATATAAAACTGTGCAAACATTATGAGAATCGGACGAATAAAATTTTTATTTTTTCGGCAGTTACCGCGCGCACGTAGGAAAGTTTTTTTTCTAAAATTCACCATAAACTGAAATATTGGTCCCTGTCTTGGATTAACTTTACCCGAGAGTTTGCCAGCACTAGCCAGTTGTCAAGGTGCCTTAAGATTCATATTCCTTGAAAATGTGAGTTGTCGAAACTAGAAGTCTTCTGGGGCGTCTGAAAGAGTGAAGCAAAGAAACTTCTGGGAAGATTGATGGATCAGAATCTGGAAATACACATCCTTTAGATCTACTGTGAGCATGAAATAATTTTCCCTGGTGGCTTGAAGAACTGTGTGAGGAGTTTCCATTCTGAACCCATGAAGAAAAGGTTGAGTCGACAGGCCTATTACCGGCCTCCAATCACCCATAGCTTTGGGAACCAGAAAGACACGGCTGTAAAATCCTGGAGAGACGTATTTCACAACCACCAAGCTCATTTTTCCATAATTTTCCTCAATTCACTTTGTAGAGCTAGATGCTTCATCAAACCCAGAGTAAATTAATTGATGAAGTGGACTCTCGGAGAGTGGGAGGGGGGGGAGAAAATTCAAAGGGTAGTAGATAACCCATCTAAAGAAATCTACTACCCAGGTTTCTGGCCTGAACTGCTGCCAAGTTGCCCAATGGCTTGCCAGGCAATCCCCCACTGATGCAGCAAAGTGAGGAGGGAAGCCCTCTAACATCTACTTCTCCTGTCCCTGCCTCTACCTCCTCTTCCTGGTCTGGAAGAGCAGGGTTGAAAGGGTCGCTGCTGAGTTTTCTTGGTTGGAGATGGAAAATTCCATAAATTGCTGAGTCCCCGAATCCAGGGAGTTGAATGTACCTTCAACTTAAACCAAAATTGTCCAGAGAGAACAAGATCTGAACCCCCAACCAAATTTTCTAAAGGCAAAGCAATAAAGAATGTGAGGGAGTAAAATTTTCATAAGAAGTAACGAGAGAAGATTTTGGTAGAGAAGAGCCAGTATGAGAAAGAATAGAAGCGGATGCTGCCAACGAGAAATTGAATCCTTCCCAAGATGGCAGAGCTGACTTCCTCATACATTTCCACTTATCAAAATTCTTCCATTGCTCAGGAGACCTATCAACAAAACTCTGGGAATAAGTTACTTACAATAAATACTTTAGATATGCACTTACTACAAGTAGAATAGGGGTCATTCACAAAGGAAGGCAGAAAATGGGACCAGTGATTCTCATCAACACCAGGGCATTTTCTCTGAGGTTTGGAAATAGTTGGGTTCTGGATTTGCACACTAAAGCAGAAATGCACAAAATTCACATAATCACACACATCGATCCAAAGCAAAGAAAGATAAACCCGGTATCCTATGGTGTAAAACGGGCAAAAAGTGAACAACAGCCGGCTTCTCGGCTGAGAGTGCAGCAGCACTACCTGATCTGAAGGCGGTCAAGAAAAAATCAATGCCATGGATCCGAAATGGGTTAATGTAGGTTAACAACTTCTCCTTACCACCACCTTCTTAACTTCTGATGCCACCAATTCCTTGATCCTTGTGTTAAGACCAAAGGTTTGTTCTGTATCTGAACAAACATGCATTCACCTTATAATAAAAAATTATAAAAATCATACCTGATGACATCTGTTTATCGGAACTCATGAATTCTTGCTTCCGACTACCAAGACCAGCTAACAGGGACCCCAAACTTTGTATCTTTTTACTCTCTATTGAAAAAAAATAATGAAATTAAAATTGCAATACATGGAAACCCTTTATAACATACTTCACTGATATTTTGGAAAAATTTCAAATAACATATCATGCAAAATGTTTCAATATATGAACTTTCCAATTTGAGTATTTTAATCATATGTACTATATTGCTAGGGAGCACATAACACAAATTTAAATAACCCAACAACATGACATTTTTATATTAAAATTAAGTTTTATATGTACTTACCAAGTAATTACATTCCTATTGGTTCCTACTTTCCTTGGCAGCTCAAGATTTAAAATTTGTGGTAGCGCTTCATGTTTGGTGTAGGTAATTAACACTGCCCACTTTTTGGGTAGAATGGTACTATTGACAAGAAAATTAAGAATACAGTTTTCTGAAATCTTCAGACACCTATAACTTAATAATATCAAACCTGGCAACTAGAAAAGGGGAGGAGCTTCAACCTACCGTGAACCTTTTTCATAAGGGATGATATGACACTAAAATGACATAAAATGCATGAGTAATTGGAAACGGGATCTTAAATAACAAGAAAAAAAACATTAAAACTTGGGAAATAACCAGTAGAAATCATGAGGAACAATACAAGAATAAATGAAATATCATGAGAGAGAGAGAGAGAGAGAGAGAGAGATTAAAGTATTGGTGGAAAACTTCTGATGGGAAACGGCAAAGGAAAGAGTGGTGAGTCAGTGCACAGATTCCTGGGAAACAGAGTGATATGGATGCCAAGATTGCACTTCACTATACTACTAGACAAAATTTAAAGGGCCCTTAGTATTCAAGTTAATTCTCTATAAGAAATTCATATCCGAATCTTGATTTCATTCGACAGTTGCTGTAACATGCAGACTGTAAAGAAAAGTAGAAAATTTCAACCATCGTAGTCTCCACTTTTGAAAATAGATTTTCATCCACAAATCATTCACGAAAAAGCTGTGTAAAGTAAAAATACTTATTGCTACAAATAACTCCATATCTATTGCAGAGGCAATGAAAGTGTTATATTGGGCAAAAAAAGGCTTATGTATTGGGATATCTTTGTCTCGCAGCCAAGTAATGCAGCCATGTTAGCTGCTTGTAATGGGAGCACAGCCAGAAATTCTTCAAGTTTACGGGCTACCTAAACCTTAATCAAGATTTCTTTTCAATGACAGTAGCTTTGTAAATAACAACTAGCATTTGATCCATCATCCATGTATGTGTCAAGGTCATTACAGTGTGAACACCATTAAGTAAGCCAGTATCAAGTGACTTGTGCTTTATCGCCAGTCCTCAGGCGCCTCCTCACTTCATAGAACACACACTTGTGGATTTACTAGATTTGTTAAACCTACCTAAGCTGTCACAACATTGACCTCCATTGATGCCAGCTAACTTAAATGCTGAGGAATACAAACATAAATTTATAGAAACTTAAATGACCATTACCACTTATGATGATGCAAAATAATCTTGTTCAAAGGAAAAAAAAAAAAAAACAAGTAAATATTGTCGTCGTGAAACAGAGTAACAAAACCAGCAATTACCCACTCTATTTTCCAGATCTCTATGAACATATCCATCTGAGAAATTCCAATTACTTTAGACATAAATCGTGTTTTTAAGCATCTGAATATATGTTTTGCAGTTTCAACTTATAATGATATAATTTGCATTATATTTTCATATTGTAGAGTAAAAATAGTGAGATTAGGTTTTTTCAGCAAAAAACATAAATGGGAAATTTGATGAACGAAAGCTAATGTAAACTGTATCTTCAGTTTTTTGGCAGATATTACAACATTGCTTAATAGAACAATTTGTTCATGAGCTATGTCTAAGAGAGAAAGGAGGTAGGGGCTCTGATCACTGTTATAACTTGGTATGCATATACAGGCAGTGCCTGGTTATTGGCAGACTGTTATTGGTGATCCAGATTTATGTTTTAAATCGGTGATTTATGGCCCCACAACGGGCCGAGTTCCGGTTATTGGCACCATAAGGAGCCTTATGGCGCCATTAATGAGTTATGGCACCATAACATACCTAACAGAGGCGCCATAATGACCCTGATAACCGGTTAATGGCGCCATAAGCACCATAAATCACAGAGTTTCGGTTAATGGTGGTTTTCGCTTATCAGCACCACTCCAAGAACGGAACCCCTGCTGATAACCAGGGACTGCCTGTATAACACACCATTTTATTATAAAAATGTCATTTTGACATTTTTATAATTACAATGCACAATCCCACATTGACAAGAATTGGGATCCATGGACACAAACTAATAAATGAAAAAGATGAATTTGACAGTAAATTTGTCTTGTTCAAATGCTTGTTGTGACCTTATCTACTGAGTGAGCTACAGCAAGAGGGTACTGCCTCTGGTTGATTCTCATCTTTAACTTGTAGTGGCACAGCAGTAAAGCAGAGGGTTGCATCTACTCTGGTGGGCGCTTTGCAGCCATGGAGTGCTCCGATGGTTGCCAAAGCAAAACACACAGCAATGTCCTTGCGCTGGGTGCCATGCAAGAAATTCAACCAGATAAATGATACCTACACAACACATAAAACAATTACCCTCACATTAAAAACAACAACTGGTGGGTATCCTGGGTACTCAGTACCCCAGGGCTTCCTGTGACTTGATCACCAAAAACCAAAGCAAGGAGACTGAAATAAAAGAAGTACTATTATTCTTCCTCACCTCATACGATGCCAGCCACGGAAAATGGTCCTAACATACTGCAGTTATCTTAAGTGGTCTCCACATCGCGTAGGTAATAAGAGGCAAAAACAGATCTATGCTCCAATACGTACACTGCAGTATTGTGGAGTGACAGATTGCGTTTGAAAGCCAGTGAAGTGGCGACTGCCCTTATCTAATGGGTCTCACTGTGTTTACCACTGAGATCTGGAGATTACCACTCTTTAAAAGAAGGACAAAGCATTCTTGGACAGTAGATGACAGGTTCTTCACACAACACCAGACATTACGAGACGGGCCCTCTAATGTTTTTAGTCCTTTCAAGGAGACACTTTAGAGCTCTAACTAGACAAAGAACTCTCCTGGTCTGTTGGTCCGAGAATGTCTGTAAGAGATAGAGAATGAATGGGGTCACAGACTGGAAGGGGTTTCACTCTTTGCTAAGAATCCAAGGGTGAACATGTAGCTCTGCGAAAAGCCAACTTGCTTGTGTAAGGCCTGCAATTCGCTAATTCTTTTGGTTGTAGCCAAGGCAAGTAAAAAGAAAGTTTTCTTTGTTAAGTCACTCAGCAACAAGGTGCGGAGAGCCTCAAAAGGAGGTCCTGAGAGCCCACGAAGTACGACATCTCAATTCCAAGACACAGAAGTCGACTGACCTTGTTGGAAGTGTCAAAGGATTTAATTAAGTCATCAATATCCTGGCTAGCTGCAAGATCCAGGCCTCTATACTTAAAGACCAAATTAAGCATAGATCTATAACCCTTTATTGTAGGAGTTGCCAGTCCTCAAGAAGACTTAAGAGAGCAGGAAGTCTACTAACTGAGCTAAAGTGGTTTTAGAAAGTGAGATGTCACGTCTTTGGCAACAGATGTGAAAAATTTACCACTTAGCTTAGTAGCCATTGGAGGAGGATTGTCGCCTACAAATTGGCAATAGCCTTTGTAACTGTTCTTGAAAATCATTTTGCTCTGACAACTTTCCTGACATTCTGAAGCCTGTCAAAGTGAGAGTGGACAAACCTTGATAAAGTCAGTGGAAATGTGGTTGTTTGAGAAGACTTTGATGGTGGTAGGACTCTTGGGAAGTCTACTAACAATGTGAAAAGTCCAAGAACTATCATTTACTCTGTGGCCAAAATTGGGCCAAGAGTGTCACTGTCAAGTTGCTGTGGGACTGAAACTTGTTGATGACTTCCCTCACCATGCTCAATGGGGGGGAAGGTGTAAATGTCCAAGTTGGACCAGTCCTGTAACATTGCATCTGTTGCCCAAGCAAGAGGGTCCAGCACTGAAGAGCAACACATGGGAAGATGAAGGTTTTTCGACATTGCAAATAGTTCTATCAACGGTTTCCACCACAGTTTCCACAAGTTGGTGCACACTTGAGGATTCAGTGTCCATTCTGTCTGTAGAACCTGTTTGGAATGACATAAAATGTCTGCAAGGACGTTTAGTTTGCCCTGAATGGAGCGGGTAATGATCTGGGTATGGTTTTTCCGAGTCGAAATGAGGAGATTCTTGGCCATTTGGCAAAGAGAGGAGAACAAGTGTGTGCCTCCCTAATTCCTGATGTAGGCCAACACTGTTATAATGTCTGAGTGAGCCAAGATCACCTTGTCATACGTCATCGAAGCAAAGTAATTAAGGGTCAAGTGTATTGCTTTCAGTTATCTCACGCTGATGTGGACCTGCTTTTCCTCTTGCGACCAAGTCCCTGCCACTTCCAAATTCTGCAGATGAGCTCCCCTACCCAGATCTGAAGCAACTGAATACAAGGTGAGGTGTGGGTTCAAAGGAAGTAATGATTTCCCAACTGCAAACCTCCTTTCTTCAAGTCACCACCAAAGATCCTCCTTGATCTCGCAAGTGATGGGGTAGTCAAACGAATCCGGAGAGGACTTCCTGCACCAACTGGCCTTTAGGAAGAACTGCATGGGTCTTAGGTGCAATCTCTAGGAAAAACTGCAAGGGTCTTAGGTGCAATCTCCCTAGTGGCATGAACTTCTTGATGGAGGAAAGGGTGCCTAGGAGCTCATTCACTTGTAGGCGGCTGAGCAGGAAGGGAGAGTGAGGAATTTCTGAACTGTTTGAGGACAGGATTAAATTCTTTTCTAGGACAGATAAGCCCAAAAATTGAGAGACAATCATAATCCCTAATTAGTAATGTCATGCCAGGGAGTCGTCAAAAAATGTAGTGCAGTCAGAAAGAGACCACTCTAACGCACGCGGGGTGATTCTTAGCACATGAACGTTCAACTTGAACAGGACATTCACACTGGGCGTTCTGGTATGAATTGCTGCTTGGAATGTTCAGCTCGTATGATCGTTGACTACGCAAAGCGCACTGCAGTCTCATCTACCAGGTGTTTGACATCAGCTGGGTGTTTGCACTCACTGCACCTTGCACCGTCAACACTCACTGGGTGCTTGGCAGTCACGGAAATTTCTCCCACCCAGTGTTAGGTCGCCACTGAACACTCAGAACTATTCTTGATCGAGCATCTCAAAACAAAATACTCAGGAGACATTGAGGCGCTTTTCAGTTCCCAGAAGCTACAAGACTGTTCTGGGCTGATACAGATCTCTGAAATGCTTACATGGAAGCTGAGCTGCCAGCTTGAAGGCTGCAGGCTGTTTCTGTGGCCTGGAAGACTCAGAAAAATGCCAACTTTGCTCTTGTTTGAGTCAGAACCAGAGGCACTTGACAATAAGGCATGTACATCCACATGGACGCCTTTCCATCGGCTCTCCACACTGTCCAGAGAGTCCTGGGAACGCACAACAGTCTCGGTTGATGGTGCAACTACCCGTGGGCAAACTCCACCAACCTCCCTTGGACCTCCGGTTTGCCTCCACCCAGGTGCTGGGAGTTTGGCAGGGACCTTCGTCTAAGAACGTCAGTGGGACGAGCAGTCACCTCCTCCACTGACACAGCACTTGTACCAACAATAAAGCACTCACTTGATCCATTAGGATCTTAACAGAAGTCCCAAGTTGGGGTATGGTATAAACCAGCATATCAAAACTTTTAATCTACCTTGGCTTCAAGGCTGGCAATGGCATTGGGCTAGGAAGTAAGGTAGCCAGGTAATGGAACTGATGGCATAGAATGATTAGGGATGGGGGAAAAGATAGTCACAGGCATCAAAGGAATAGTTAGGTCTACTTCAGAATACAATGTCCTAACCTAAGCTTTAGCACCCGCCTTTCTCTCTCTATTCCTTGGCAGTCTTGCTAAATGAGATCTCAAAGTCTTCCACCTCCCCTGATCCCATTTCTTACACTCATCAAAATTAAGGCGTATTCTGCAAGAACTACAAACTATATGTGTCATATTTAGCAGATGTCAACCTAGTCTTCCAACCTTTGGTGCAACACCTAATATTATGAACCGCCCGGTGAAATTCAACTAAACAAGAGCTACCCAATCAATATATATTTGAAGAGCGACAGAAACAAATTGTTCTATTCAGCAGTGTTTTACCTTTCAACCCTGGAAGTGAGCAGAGTTAATTACCTATACCAAACATACAGTGTTATCACGAATTTTAAATCTTCAGCTGCAGCAAAAAATAAGAACTAATAGCAATGTAATTACTTGGTAAGTTACTTATATAATAACAAAACTTCTTACCAATATCTTGATCATCAGCTTTTGAAGTACTTCTGGGCTTAGGAACTTTAGATCTTTCCTTTTCAGATTCATCCACTTTTGGCTTGTCACTTTTATCTTCATCTGCCACAAACTGGTTTCCCTTTGAAATTTTGCTTTCCCCTGTAAAATAATCAAGCATAAAAAAATTGCAAGTATTTCTGGCAAAAATACATTACTTAATTGAAATATGCCAGAAACTTTGCTAATATTAAAAGAGAGTAAAACAAAACCTAACACTTGAGACCAAAACCTTTCGGAATTTCCTTCATTGCTTTTTAAAATATAAAAATATTTACCAGTCATATTGTATCTAAAAAGCCAGAATTCTATAACATTACTTTTTCAGAGGAAAATTTCAGATTTCAGTGACATATTTAAAGCTGTAAATTATGTCTTTATATTGACCTTGCTTTAAAGGTTTTACTACCAATACATCAACAAAACAGATTCTTCTCAAAATCCTTCTTATCAGCCCTAACATACTAAGAACATTTATTAAACAGAAGATAAAATATCTTAAGATTCCTAATTATATTTTGCATGCTGGTGACCAAAGCATAACACAGGAAGTGAGATGGTCATGCAATCTGGAAAAAGTTGCAGACACAGTTTAAGCTCTCTGTGAAGGATGTGTAGTCCTGGAGTGCAAACAGATCCACAGCAGGTTCCTCACTCAAGTCCTAAACCAACAACACTATCCTAGGAGTCAAACTGGACCCCCTTAATACCATGCTGAGTGCCAGGCATTCTAGGAAGAAGCCAAAACCACAAAGGCCCTCAGGAATATGTCTGGGACTGATTGATTTTAGTAGACTAGTCAGTCACCACAACTAGACATCAACAAATATTTTGAGTGAAAAAAAAAAATTATCAAATTTCACTTCTGCTATGTAATAATTAACAGTTTTAAAGCTTATACAGACAGTCCCTGTGCTGCATTAGATTCAGGTTACGTCGTTCGGGACTTACAGCGCATGCTTCACGGCAATGTTAACCCTGAATTTTTGGCGCTGTAAGAGTATTTACAGCGGAGTTACCCTTTTTACAGCTCCATTACCCAGACTTAAGGCTCCATTACACAGACTTAGGGTACAACACCGTTAAAACCACTGTAAGTACCATTTATTCGCATTATAATTATGATGCTTTAGATTACGGCGATTTTTGGCTTACAGCACGCCACCCAGGGATGAACCCCTGCCATAAACCAGGGACTGTGGACTAGGCTATCAGTGATCCGGTTTTATGGTCCATGTCTAGCACTAATTTTTGGCACTAGACAAGCCCCATAAAACTGGATTGCCGATGAGTAAGGTATCTGATGATTAAATGACCTTCTCTTTAGAAATACTTGTCTATCCTTTTAGAGAGCTAGGGGTGGTGGTAACTAAGGGCAGTCCTCGGTTATCGGTGGGGGGTTCTGTTCCGAATGCTTGATGTTAAACAAAAATTGCAGATAACCGAAAATCGGTAATTTATTGCCCCTCTTGGGCTGATAACCAAATACACTGCGAGTAGTACGGTGTGCAACTATGTAAAGTTTGGTCAACATCATTTTTTTTTTTCCTGTATTACAATTTTGGATCTTTCAGTCACAACAAAAACCAGGGACAGCAGTAGCCTGGGACAAGTCACTGTAAATGGGGACTGCAGGGGCATCTGGTCACCCTATTACTTATACAAAAATAAAAGTTTGTCGACTTCTGGGGAAAGAAATGCTGCTTTGTTTATTTCGTTGTCAGGAAATCCAAAGAGTATGGTAGGCTTAGCCTAGTCCATAAAGTTTGCACTTTTCCAAAATAGAAACAACATAGCAATAATAAAGATTCTCAAGTAAGTAAAACAACATTGAATTTATTGTCTGTTGTCGGGAAGTCCAAAGCCTAGGCTTAGCCTGGTGCCAAAATCTTGCGCATTTTCAAAGCTATCCTATAACACATGTAATGTTCAATCCCAAAATTTTAGGCCATCAAATTGGTCTTTAAATATCAAACCTTACAAGAGTATATACAGTAAAAAATATTTGAAGGTTTTATATGAAAAACATATTAAAAATGCAGTTTACATAGTTTTCAATAGACACCCAAACCATTCAAATTAAGATTTTCTTAAGAGCTTTCGACAATTTTCCAGCTCATGATGATTTCTGGCTTACAATGCAACTCAAGAACAGAACCCCTGTCGTAAATAGGAGGCTGCCTGTAACAGGATAGTAATTTAAGGTATATTTGAAGTAGGATGTTTTTCAAGGTATACATTCGGTATCTGATCTTTCAAGATAGACAGTTATAAACAAGTGTCAAGGCAACAAAGCTTATGCTAGAAACACATCCACAAACATCCAGAATCTCTTGCGCCCAACAAAAATGCACTAACTCTCTGGGTGGAACATCTGCTAGAATCTCCAAGGCTGCTGCTACCTTGAACCATCTAAGTGAGAATCGTTGGCTCAGATTTTCGAAGAAAATGTAGTGTGTTGCTTGAGCTGAACCCCTGGCTAAGACTAAATGCTTAAGAGCGTCCTCAGTCTTGGATTTCCGAAGAAATCAAATAACTCAGACAAACTACCAAATCACATACAAGACGAACGTAGGTTGCTCCCTTTACCGAGTGTCTGTAGAAACACAGGCAGAGGAGATACTAGTTTGGGGAATATTCCCGGAACTATATGTAATATCAGTTACACAGGTTACCTCTTCAACTTGATGTACCCTATGAAACACTGCACCTGGTGCCCTGTGTTGCACAGTTGCACAGTCTTGAAGAGAAACCCATGACACGAAGATAAACCCCAGTCTGTAGACAAGGGAGGGCACTGATAGAAGAAGGCGCATGTGTCGATGGTGATTCTCTTCTTCGATTTCTAATCCAACCAGAGGGTCTCATCATACATACAAGTGCGTGTGAAGAAACAGCAAAAAATTCCTAAAAGCCACAACGTCTGAGACAGCAGAAGATGGATCATACTTCCGCTAATACTTAGAACCCCTAAAAAATGCATAAAACTGCCTATTATGCTAATTCAAACTCAAGAAAAACCCACTAAAAATACTTCCATATGTGTACCTGTTTTTTTAATTTTATCACAAAATGTGCATTTAATCATGAAATTGATATAAAAATACACTAATTTGTGGATACCGTATATTTCGGCGTATAAGTCGACCCTTTAGCCCCAAAAAATCATGCCAAAATTAGGGGGTCGACTTATCTAATGGTAACAAAAAGTGAATCTTTATTATTTTGGCATATCGGTACAGGAATCCAGGCTTTACAGTTGGCTAATAACAATGACAGCCTTGTTGAGGTAACTATGTATGTAAATACCAGTATTAAAAACATTTCACACTGTAATACGACAATAATAATACATTAGAACATCCATTACCTTAAATAAAATTAAACAAATCAAAGTAACTTAGAGAAACCCCAATCGCACAGCAAGTGTAAACATTGCGTAGCTATTTGTAGTACAGTAATTGAGAAGGATGCGTTCACTCTGACAGTTTTGTATTTACTGGGGTATTGTTCAAAAACATTTATGGTATGAAATCTTTATTTATCACTTTAAATAAAATAAAAAAAATTGTATTTAATAGTAAATATGTATTTAAAATCCTTCAAAATTACTTGAGTCATCGTCACTTGAATTAAACAATTCATCAGACAAATTATCATTCATGGTTTCATCATAAGGATCCCAGTTTGAATCTGGTGAATCAACTGCAGGTTCGTTTTCCCTCAAATGAGCCTGTTTATGCCATAGAAGAACCAATGGTCAAGGAATATTCCAACATAATAATAAAATACCGGCACGTCGTTTTAACAACCCAATCAAAACATTAACTTGAGTGGCAGTTTGTACATACATATATACGTAGGCTGTTATGCAGCATTAGTTAGCGCTTTGTTTGTTTCCATTACACTCAAGTAACGTATCTTTCGTTTTGTCATTTCTAATCATATTTGCCGATACTCTTCTTTTATATATTACACAGATTTGTTAATATACCGAGTATATTACCTGTATTTCTTATGGTAAGTAGAGCAACATATGTACCGTAATAACATTCAGGTTATTTTATATGATATGTTTTACCCTGCTGCTTATTTTGAGCATACGGTTGGCCTCACATTTTATAGGTCGACTAATATGCCCGATATTAGTTAAAATCATAAAAATTTACCCAGAATTAGGGGGTCGACTTATCTTCCGGTCGACTTATACGCCGAAATATACGGTATTTCTCATAGAAAAACGCTGCAAATAATGGGTAGATATGTTCCATAGAAAAATCTACAAATGTCAAGGATACATATGTTCCATAGAAAAATCTACAAATGTCAAGGGTACATATCTTCCATAGAAAAATCTACAAATGTCAAGGGTACATATCTTCCATAGAAAAATCTACAAATGTCAAGAAAGCAAATACGGGGTCCACTGTATTAATAAACCCATGCAGGGCCTCTTTTCAACTCTCATAAATTCATAAATTTCACCAAGATATACATTTTTTTAATAATCAATTTTATTTTATTTTGTCAAATTATAATCCTAGCTCACACCACATCATAACAGATAAGAACTAAAATCAGTAACAATTTCTGAGTATATTTATTGTAAAATACTAATGAAATTTACTGAGATGGGGAGATAAAGTAACTTTTTGTAAAGTATGCATGTTTTTTCTAATATTTCTTTGCAAAATTTCAACTATAACGGATGATAAAGTAACTTTTTGTAAGGATTACATGTTTTTTCTAATATTTCTTTGCAAAATTAAACTATACCCGATATACTAACATAAAAGATAAGAAATGAAACTAACAGCAATCCCTAGGTATATTTATGAGCAAATAAATAAAATTACACTCATATGATGACGCCTGTCCATTAACGGTTAACATGCTGTCAACATCTCCCCAAGATTCCTAAGCAATTTTTTGCTCCTCAATATTATCTTGTCCGATTTCTATTCTTGTCTCCGGTAGAATTTGAGAACTTCTCCCACTTGGTTATGCCATCTTCCAATAATATCCTCAAAATCAACAGTCCAGTGCCATTTTAGCCTTATCATACATATGGACTCTCTGATTGTGATAATTCTGTCAATGTATCTGATATTAATAAATAATGTATTGAATTAAAAAATAAACATAGTTTGAACCAGCATTATAAAATAGCTATTGTATACTATCAAAGCTTGTGAATGCTACATCAAATCTTATAAACAATAAGCTCTCCTTCACAGAAAACTCAAATTTAGTTGTCTAGGATAACTATGGAATAAAATTCCATAAAACTAACAAGTCATTTCATATCACTATTTACTAGGACATGTTTTTACCTTTATATCTCATGGGCTCATTGCTTGCAACTATTAGGTCATGAAAAACTGGATACATGAAACCTTAATATACAGTGGGCCCCCTTATTCACATTCTCCAGATTTGCGGATTTCTCTCTGCACCAAACCTAAACATTATTTGCGGGAAATTCACCTATTTGCGGTATTTTCCTAATAGAAATATCCACAAATTCTTGTTTTTTCATCAATTTCATCATAAAATGCACTTTTTGTGATAAAACTATTAGAAAATAAAACTTAAGAAACAAACCAGGTATAAAAATTTTAAGTGAGTTTTTCTTGAGTTTTAACTAAAAAAAATAGGCTCTTTTCAGCATTTTTATGAGGGTTCCAACTACATGTGGATTCTAACTATTCACGGGGGGCCTGGTACACATCTGCTGCAAATATGGGGGGGGGGGGGGGGACAACTGTATAGCAAATTTAACTTCAGGTCATAACTTCATCAAAATAATAGTGAATGACCACAAACCTATCAGGCACCTTTCAAGCCTTATGTCCACAAAGGACAAGTAATCCTGGACACTAGCTACATAAACTATGTATTTATTTATTTAAAAAAAAAAAAAAAAAAAAAAAAAAAAAAAAAAAAAAAAAAAAAACATACCTGATGATGACGGCTGATCAGAACTCATGAACTGTTGCCTGCGATTACTGAGACCAGCTAATAGGGATCCTAAACTTTGTATCTTTTTACTTTCAACTGAAAAAAAAAGGTTCATCATAAAAATTTGGATATTTCAATTTCTAAAAACTCTATAAAATACTGAGTTGATATTTAATACATTTTTACCAGTATAATACACAATAGAAAGTGTACAAATAACTAAATTTCCAAGTTTAACTTGAGAATTATTAAAAGATTATTGGATATTTCTCGGCAGAGCATCATTAATAAGATTTAAAGATTTATGTAACTTTTATTAATGCATTACCTCCCAAATCTGTAGCTTTATCTCCTTCCTTTTCAGATTCATTCACTTTTGACTTACTATCACTAGTAGTATTTTCATGTGATGAAACCTGGTTCACCTCAGAAATCTCATTCTTCTCTGAAAGATAAAATATATTAAAATAGCAAATGCATCTAGCACAACTAACTACAATTATTGCACTTGTTAGTATACTATTACTTGACACAATACAGACATCACTAATT
>NC_061094.1:28704042-28714042 GCF_015104395.2 Macrobrachium nipponense | reverse complement strand
TATCTAATTCGCTCTACCTCGGAATTAATATATTTTCATATATGCTTAACCGAAGGGGAATTTTTTCTCGATAATAGATTTGCCTTGGACCAGGGCGCGAACCTATGGATCCTTTCAAACCCAGGAACGTCAGTGAAGCGTTACCTACTACACCACCGCGAGAGGCTAAAAGTTCAATGTCGCCTCCCTTCCATCCTCCTAGTACCGTTTCTGCGCGCAGGTAATTAGTGGTTTGGAGACAACATCAACCCACCTCGACTCCGTAGTGTTTGTAGTGCTTTTGACAGCACGTAGCCAATCTATAAGTCATATCACATTTCCGTGGATTCATATACATATAACGAGCTACAATGTCCTTTAATATCTAATACGCTCTACCTCGGAATTAATATATTTTCATATATGCTTAACCGAAGGGGAATTTTTTCTCGATAATAGATTTGCCTGGACCAGGGCGCGAACCTATGGATCCTTTCAAACCCAGGAACGTCAGTGAAGCGTTACCTACTACACCACCGCGAGAGCTAAAAGTTCATGTCGCCTCTCATCCTCATTATACCTTTCGCGCGCAGGTAATTAGTGGTTTGGAGACAACATCAACCCACCTCGACTCCGGTAGTGTTTGTAGTGCTTTTGACAGCACGTAGCCAATCTATAAGTCAAATCTATAAGTTCATATCACATTTCCGTGATTCATATACATATATTGAGCTACAATGTCCTTAATATCTAATTCGCTCTACCTCGGAATTAATTATATTTTCATATATGCTTAACCGAGGGGAATTTTCTTTTTCTCGATAATAGATTTGCCTGGACCAGGGCGCGAAAGGTATATGAGGATGAGAGGCGACATGAACTTTTAGCCTCTCGCGGTGGTGTAGTAGGTAACGCTTCACTGACGTTCCTGGGTTTGAAAGGATCCATAGGTTCGCGCCCTGGTCCAGGCAAATCTATTATCGAGAAAAATTCCCCTTCGGATTAAGCATATATGAAAATATATTAATTCCGAGGTAGAGCGAATTAGATATTAAAGGACACTGTAGCTCGATATATGTATATGAATCACGGAAATGTGATATGACTTATAGATTGGCTACGTTGCTGTCAAAAGCACTACAAACACTACCGGAGTCGAGGTGGGATGTTGTCTCCAAACCACTAATTACCACTGCGCGCGAAAGGTATATGAGGATGAGAGGCGACATGAACTTTTAGCTCTCGCGGTGGTGTAGTAGGTAACGCTTCACTGACGTTCCTGGGTTTGAAAGGATCCATAGGTTCGCGCCCTGGTCCAGGCAAATCTATTATCGAGAAAAAATTCCCCTTCGGTTAAGCATATATGAAAATATATTAATTCCGAGGTAGAGCGAATTAGATATTAAAGGACATTGTAGCTCGATATATGTATATGAATCGGAATGTGATATGACTTATATATATATATATATATATATATATATATATATATATATATATATATATATATATATATACATATATACATATACTATATATATACATATATATATATATATATATCATATATATATATATATATATATATATATATATATATATATATATATATATATATATATATACATACATACATATACATATACATATATATATATATATATATATATATATATATGAATGGTAAAAATGTTCTGTAACAACAGAATTCCATCTAATAAAAGGAGCCCATAAAAACACCAAAATGTAGAGAGAACATTACTATATTTCAGAGACTGCTGTCTCTCTCTTCAGGTATATGAATGAGAAAAGTTTACAGAAAAGGTGGTATTTATACCAAGAGATCCGTCCACAAGTAAGCCAATTTAGGTCACCCCCGCTGTATAATCTTCCTTTAATCTTCTTAAACGTTGGTTGAATGAAAACTTCGTCGACGACATCTGAAACCCACACGCCTTTTGAGATGTTCATTACCTGCTTCTCTTTTATTAAGGCCCATTCCATCATTTGACTCTTGTACCGGCAGTTGCTACTATAAATTATATGTGACAAATTCCAGTTTATTCTATGGTTATGTTCATTTATATGGTTGAAAATAGCAGAGTTCTGTTGTCCATACCTAACTGACCGTTTGTGTTGTATTAATCTCTGGGGAAGTGATTTACCTGTAAATACGATGTAAGATTGGTCACAGTCCTGGCATGGGATCTCATAGACCCCAGAGTCCTTGGGAGATGTCTTTTGTTGGACGTTAATCAGGGATTTGGCTAAGGTGTTTGGGTAGGTAAATGCAAAAGGGTTGGATTTCCCAAGGGTGTGGGTTACTCTCTCTTAATCGTCTCCAGGTGAGGAATTTTTATTTTATTGTTGGGTGTGTCTCTGGTCTTGTCTTTAGGGGGTCGGTAGAAAATTACGTTTGCTTTTTGAATTGCTTTCTCAATTATATGGTCAGGATACTTTAAAGACGAAAGTTGCTTGCAAATTAGTTCAAATTCTTTTTCCAGGAAATCTGGGGAACAAATTTGTAAGGCTCTTAAGAATAGGTTTGCTGGCTACACCTATCTGATAGTAAGGTTTGTGATAGCTAAAGTAGTGAATATATGAAAGTGAGAACGTTGGTTTTCTGTATATGGTAAATTTGTATTCTGTCGTGTCTCTGATTATTAAAACATCAAGAAAAGGAATTTTGTTGTCTGTTTCCCATTCCAACTTAAAATTGATGCTGGGCACTAATGCGTTTAATTTTGAGAGGAATTCTTAATTAAAATTACCCACCTATTATCCCCAAAATGTTAGGATTGTCATCCACGTTTCTCATCCACAGCTATGTTTTGGGTTTTATTGCATTTATTACTGTAGTTTCAAAGTATTCCATGTACAGATTGGCTAAAACAGGACTTAAAGGACTACCCATACTACACCCGAATTTTTGCTTGTAGAATGATTCCCCGAATGAGAATACGTTATTAGATGCACATATTTCAACTAACTTTATTATTTTGTGAAGCGCCAATGGGAAATGATCTGAATAGGGGGATAATTTTTCCCTTAAAAACTGAAGAACGTCCTCTACTGGTACTTTTTGAATAGGGAGTCTACGTCAAGGCTTAAAAGTTTTATGTTGTGAAGTGGTATATGTGCTTCTCTGAATTTGTGCCAAAAATCTTCCGAATGTTTAATGTGTGCTAGACACTTCAAATTTGTTTCAAAATGAAGATAAATGACTGTATATTACTAGATTGTAAGAGTTTTAGCTTACAATTGCGTTTTTCAACTATTTCGGTAGTCAAAGTTGACCGAACGTGGTTTTTTTTCTATTTGTTGTGATTTATATGCAAATATTTCGAAAAAGAGAAAAGCTACAACCTTCAATAATTTATTGTTGTATTCTACATGAAATTGCGCACATTTTCATATATAAAACTTTATGTAACGGCTAATTTTAAATGGTGCAAACATTTCTACAATCACACAAAAAAATTTCTTATTTTTTTCGGAAGAGTTTTTTCGAAGAGTTACCGCGCGGACGTAATCCATTCCAACCTGCAAAATGCTACCCCATATTTTTGTTTCATATTGTTAGTTAAGGAGAATCCTTTGTTTTGTTTTTTTTCATAAATTCACCATAAATCGAAATATTGTGCTAGAGACTTCCAATTTGTTGCAAAATGAAGGTAAATGATTGAATATTACTCGAATATAAGAGTTTTAGCTTACAATTGCGTTTTTCGACCATTTCGGTAGAGTGAAAGTTGACCGAAGGTTGAAATTTTTACACAACGTTATTTATATGAAAATATTTCAAAACTGATAAAAGCTACAACCATGGGTTGTTTTTAGTTGTATTGTGCATGAAATTGCTCACATTTCCATATATAAACCTTTACTTAACAGCAAATTTAAAATGGTGCATTCATTAGGACATTCGCATGAAAAAATTTATCAGAAGAGTTACCGCGCGGATGTAAAGAAAAAGTTTTTTATAAATTCACCATAAATCGAATATTGTGCTAGAGATGTCTAATTTGTTGCAAAATGAAGGCAAATGATTGAATATTAATAGAATATAAGAGTTTTAGCTTACAATTGCGTTTTTCGGCCATTTCGGTAGAGTCAAAGTTGACCAAAGGTTGAAATTTTGGCACTTATCGTTATTTTATGAAAATATTTCAAAACTGATAAAAGCTACAATCATGAGTATTTTTTTTTTGTTGTATTCTACATAAAATTGCGGACATTTTCATGTATAATACTCCTTGTAACAGATAATTTAAAATGGTGCAAAAATTAAGTCAAAGTGACGAAATAATTTTTGAGATGTGTCACAGATACTTTTTAGTGCGATAAGAAAGAAATTCGCGCTTGCGCGCCTGTGTAACGATTGTAAACAAAACAACGCCTTGATCTGTGAACTCCCAGCATCCCACAAGGCGCGATTCAAAAGTTTTCGGCTGGTAGGCCTATAAGTATTTTTCCGCGAATTTAAAAAAAAAACTTTATTGAGTTGACGTATAATACGTCCAATCGGCATACGGGAGACATTTTGACTCGACGTTTAATACGTCCAATCGGCGTAAGAGGGTTAATAATTATTTGAAATGAGTACATGCAATACATTTAATAAAAAAAAATTATGAACTAGATATCATAAAATGTAAAATAAATCAGACTGCTATCATCGAAGCCAACAAATACGTATTTTCTAGAATTCTTCTTCTGTTTTAATATTACGTATGTTTCATTATAGCTGTCAGTAACTCGGTATCTCCATTTGGTAAAGATAGAATAAAGAATAGAAATGAATGGTTATTATACAGTTTGGTAGTTTCATTAGTTGAAGAGAGATACTAAAGAAAATTTATGGCTTACTATGTGCTAGGAAAAGTGATTGCTTGGCAATTGTTCGGTACTCGTAAGAGCTATGTAAACAAACGATTGGAAGGTTTTTTTTTTGTGTGTAATATAATGATTAATTAATAATTATTTTAAATGAGTACATACTGATTATTTATACATTTTATAGGCATACTCTAAGCTTTTAGCTTCTTAGGTTTAGATATCAAAATCACAGACTAGGCTACAGTAGCAACTGCTAACATAGGCTAGGCTTATTGCTAAGGGACATATGCCAAAGTCCTAATATATGCAGTAAAAATGGGGTTGAACATTACATGCAGTTGAATATTACTCAAGTACGTACAGTATTTTGCCTTTTTGGAGTCATATTTCTTACGT
This sequence comes from Macrobrachium nipponense, assembly GCF_015104395.2. NCBI lineage: Eukaryota > Metazoa > Arthropoda > Malacostraca > Decapoda > Palaemonidae > Macrobrachium > Macrobrachium nipponense. The sequence continues at coordinate 28,708,828 of NC_061094.1, read as the reverse complement.
CGGATCGGCGTCGTAACCCTAGAACATGTGTTGTAGGCCTGGAAATATAATTTACTGGGGTGTTTTTGTAGGGCTTGGAACGGAATAGGCATTTTACATGTAAAATGCGGTTCAAGATACGAAAAACTCATAATACGAAGGCCGCCTCGGAACGGATTAATTTCGTATCTCGAGGTACCACTGTATATATATTATATATATATATATATATATATATATATATATATATATATGTATGTATATATATATACACAGTGGTGCCTTGACCTACGAGTTTAATTCCTTTTGTGGCCGAGCTCGTAGCTCAATTTGCTTGCACATCAAATCAATTTATCCCACTAAACATACTTAAAATCCCCTTAATCCATTCCAACCCTCAAAATGCTACCCCATATTTTTATGTTTCATGTTGTTAGTTAAGGAGAATCCTTTGTAAATAACAAATATTGTATAAAAACATAATAGAGTATGTAAAGTATAAGTTTTCATACAGTGTACAGTTAGTGTTCAAGTTACGATAATTCGTCTCACGATAATCCGACTTTATGAGACCAAATTACAATAGCCTAACTTTATTCCATCTTGTAGTTAAATAAGTTCAAAAACAGCAAAAGAGAATGATGAAAGTATTGTTTAAACATTATACTCATTGTGTAAAAGTGTACAATCATGAAAAACCTAACGAGAAACAACTTTTTTGCCAAGTACAACCGAATTGTATAACAACAATATTCATTTGGCTTGCATTTCAAGCATCATACGATAATAAACAATTACCATAGTTATGTTATAAATGACGTTAATGTAGAACAGGACCGAGATATTTTTATGTAATAATTTTGTTTGCTATAGATATAACAAAAATCAACAAAGAAATATACATTAAATTTAAAGCTAGTTGTAGCTAAAGCTGAGAAAACGGATCAAGCTGCCAATGCCTTCTATCATGCATTGGCAACAAGGATAAAACTAACAATCTTATGCCTTCAAACACAACCGTAGATAAAACTACTTGGCTTGAATGAACACATATTACTGTTGTTTTCACACCAACAAAAGATGAATAAAAGATAAATATCATGAAATAGTGATTGGAATTAAAATTTCTTTACTCAATAAAACTGCTGCCAACATAATCTGTCAACGAAAAAAATAATTTCATTCACAATCACGAGTCATATTGAAGTCATATTTAGACTTAAAACACGTCCTATCAGATAATTCCCTTGTTTATATATATATATATATATATATATATATATATATATATATATATATATATATGTATATATATGATATATATTATATATATATATATATATATATATATATATATATATATATATATATATATATATATATATATCTATATATATATATCTATATATATATATCATATCTATATATATATATCTATATATATATATATATATATATATATATATATATTATATATATAGATAGATAGATATATATAGATATATATATATAGATATATATATAGATATATATATAGATATATATATAGATATATATATATATATATATATATCTATATATATATATATATATATATATATATATATATATATATATATATATATATCTCATATATATATATATATATATATATATATATATATATATATATATATATCTATATATATCTCTATATATATATATCTATATATATATCTATATATATATATATATATATATATATATATATATATATATATATATATATATATATATATATATATCTATATATATATATCTATATATATATATATATCTATATATATATATATAATATATTGTCTATATTATATATATATATAATATATTTGTCTATATATATATATATATATATATATATATATATATATATATATATATATATATATATATATATATATATTTGTCTATATATATATATATATATATATATATATATATATATATATATATAGATATATATATATATAGATATATAAAGTGGGCGCTGAAAGTCTTTGCACCCCTGAAGGCTGCGCAAAGACTTTCAGCGTCTTAAAGAATCCTCCATATCAGTCACGGAAAATGCCTGAGAGAAAAAATGACTAATTGGCACCTTTTATTGTTTCCACTGTGTCCTTGATTAAGGAAACAATAACTGATCAGTAGCTCATTAGCCGTGGTGTAAGTCGGTTTTTTTGCTGGCACTCCTGTCAGGATTTGTCGTTCTCGTGGTGTTGCCCTTGTGTTGCCAATCCCTGTGCCTTTATGCGTAATGGTGGGTCTTATACTTCTAGGGATGATCGTGTAAGGGTCATTCAGTGTTTGAATTAGGGTTTAAATACCGCTGAAATTGTGCGGCAGACGGATTTGAAGCGTCAAACAGTTCAGAACATTGTTGCGCGGTTACAAGGCGTCAGGGAAGAAAGAGGTACCTCCTTCCCGCCAAGAGTCTGGGAGGCCCCCGTTGCTGTCTGAACGATCTATTTCGCTACTGAGAAGGGAAGCAGAGCTTAATCCTTCACACAGCGCTCGTCAATTCAGGGAGAAAACCCTGAAATTTTAGGAAAGTGTAAAGTACGTACTTTACAGACGTACTTGTCATGCAAGTTGGGATTCAAGAGTGTTGTGGCTAAGAAGAGCAAGCTAACTGACGCCCATATTAAGAAACGAAAGTTTTTTTTTCATAGATTTGGTAAATGGGACGTTAATAACTGGAAGTGTTGTTCACTGACGAATCCACATTCCATTGCTCGGCAAGCACCTCACGAAAGTTTGGCGAAGTCCCCGCCTTAACAAGTGCAGTGACAACTTATTCGTCCTCGTGAAAAGTTTCCCAAAACTTTGATGGTATGGGGTCTATGGGTTATGAGGGAGTTGGGGAATTGTGTATATTTGAAAATAATGAACGAGTGAACCAGCACATTTATTACGTTGTGCTAAATGAATATTTAGAGGGGAGCTTTGAGAAGACAGGTGCTTCAATTCTTCAGCAAAGACGGCGCGACGGTGCCACAACAAGCCATTGATTAGGAAACTGGTTGCAGGATTGTGGGTGGTGGAGCTTTAAGTGACTGGCCCCCTAATTCCCTGATTTTAGTCCCATAGAAAATCTGTGGTCGATCATTAAAAAACGTTTGCAGAAGGTTGACTGCTCCAATATCGAGAAAACTCAAAGCCGCCATCATCGCTGCTTGGAACAGTATCGAACCAGAGATCTGTCAGCACCTCATTGAAAGTGTTCCCCGACGGCTGAAGGCAGCTAAAGAGAACAAATTTGGTGCTACCAAATACTAGAAAGTCTAAGGTAAACTGACACACCATTTCAATATCTTTACTAAATTTTTGCATTCCTTTACAGGTCGAAGAAGGTGCGCGTGTGTATGCGTTTGCCTAAAATTGCACTGGGGTGTAAAGACTTTCGGCGCCGACTTTATATATATATATATATATATATCTATATATATATATATATATATAGATACGAAAGCCCAATATGAAAAATGTAACAGCTCTACATACGATAAGTTTTCAAGATACGAAAGGTTTCTGAAAGTCCGAGATTCGCCCGGATAATAATTTTGAAAATCGCGCCGCGCACCGCCATCTTAGTACTAGTAGACTCGCCACCATCCTCCTGCTCTCCCATTGGTTCCTGATGCTAGTCGCGGCCATGAAATCCTTCTCTCCTATTGGCCAGCATCCCTCCCATCATGCATCTACTATGTACACGTGGTGGCGTGCTTCGGCCACTCGGTACCAGCATTGTTATAGTACGCACGCGGTATTCGTTTTCGGGTTCGTCAATGTGTATGTTATTTAAAAAAAAAAAAGTGACCCAAGATTCTCTCACATGGGATAGTGATCAAGGTCTCTCTCATGGGATAACTGGAAACTTTGCAAGGTTGGTAGAATATCCACTCCCTGCTGAACAGAGGGTGTAAACCAATCATTTACAACATGCATACCAGTACGTATAATCAAGGCACTTCAGTTTTATGTTGAAGGTCAGCATCCAAAAAAAAGAACATTTCAGTACCCCAATCAGTTTGCAGAGAGAGCCATTTGGTTGAACAGGGTTTTGATGGACACCAGGGCCAACAGAGTCATGAGGTGCAAAAAAGAACCAAGTGATAAAAAAAGAAAGTTGAAATTCTGAGAGAGAGAGAGAGAAAAAAAAAAAAAAAAAAAAAAAAAAAAAAAAAAAAAAAAAAAAAAAAAAAAAAAAAAAAAAAAAAAAAAAACCTACGTAAAGTAAAAAAAAAAAAAAATTAAAAATCATAAAAAAAAAGGCAGAAATTGAAGCCACTTTTCATAAAGTGCAATAATTTGTAGCAAACACCCCCCGAAAAGGCTCACACAGGAACATTGTGTACGTATATTTTTTAAAGTGTACATACGTACATATGTACAAAAGAAAAAAAAACAGCAGAAATTAAAGCCGCTTTTCATAAAGTGCAATCATTTGTAGAAGACACCCCCCGATAAGGCTCACACAGGAACATTGTGAAAAGTAGGCAGAAGCAATCTTCCTTGGATAGTTACCTATGTACGTAGCCACACTCGTAAGGTAAGCTTCCACATTTTACGTACAGTATATTTCTTGTTACCATGTACACTAATATACACTTTATTTACAAGTTATATTTTGCATTTTTTTTTTATTAATTTAGGTATTGAATGGTCCAAATTGTTGTAGTATTTCATTGTTTATAGGTCTATTTAGCTTTATTATGAAATTTACTGGGGTGTTTTTGGAGGGCTTGGAATGGATTAGCCATTTTACATG
>NC_061094.1:28659042-28701542 GCF_015104395.2 Macrobrachium nipponense | reverse complement strand
ATGCGATTGTGGTAATGTTTGCACCATTTTAAATTAGCCGTTACATAAAGTTTTATATATGAAAATGTGCGCAATTTCATGCACAATACAACTAAAAACAACCCATGGTTGTAGCTTTTATCAATTTTGAAATATTTTCATATAAAAAATGATAAGTGACAAATTTTCAACCTCGGTCAGGTCAAAAATTTTGACTCTACCGAAATGGTCGAAAAACGCAATTGTAAGCTAAAACGCCTATATTCTAGTAATATTCAAGCATTTACCTTCATTTTGCAAAAAATTGGAAGTCTCTAGCACAATATTTCGATTTAGGTTAATTATGAAAAAAATAACATTTTCTTTACGTCCGCGCTGGATAACTTCTTCCGAAAAAACAGCATAACGTGCGATTGTGGTAATGTTTGCACCATTTTAAATTAGCCGTTACATAAAGTTTTATATATGAAAATGTGGGCAATTTCATGTATAATACAACAATAAATAGTGAAGGCTGTAGCTATTCTCATTTTCGAAATATTTGCATATAAATCACAATAAATAGAAAAAAAAAACCACGTTCGGTCAAATTTGACTCTACCGAAATGGTCGAAAAACGCAATTGTAAGATAAAACTCTTACAGTCTAGTAATATTCAGTCATTTATCTCATCGTGAAACAAATTCGAAGTCTCTAGCACAATATTTAAATTTATGGTGAATTTTTAAAAAAAATCTTTCCTTCCCTCCGCGCAGCGGATTCTCCGCACAAATCTCCGAAATGCGTAAGTCCCATTCTCGGAATATTTGCTCCGTTTCATATTAGGCATTTCATAGAGTTTTATATATGAAAATGTGCGCAATTTCATGTAGAATAAAACTAAAAATATTTGAAAGTTGTAGCTTTTCTTATTTCGAAATAATTGCATATAAAAAAATATATACATAAAAAATTTGACATTCGGTCAACTTTAGCTCGTCAGATATGGTCGAAAACTGCATTTGTAAGCTAATATTCTTACAGTATAGTAATATTCAATCATTTGTCTTCATTCTGAAACATATTGGAAGTCTCTAGGACAATATTTCGATTTATGGTGAATTTTTTGAAAAAAAATATGTGTTTACGTAAGCGCGTTACGAATTCATGCATTATTTTGTTGATAATATTTTCTCTGTGTTGCTTTATCGTTTTACAATGTGTTTATATATCAAAATGATCGCAATTTTAGTGCACATTACAACGAAAAAAAAAGTAACTTGTTACCTTCAACCGTTTTGCGCACAGCGCGATTTGAATACAATTATATATGAAATTTCGTTTTTGTGCTATCATATATTGATTATTTATATATGATAATGATAATTTTTTCATTTCTGATGGTTGCATACTAAACTTCAAGCAATGACAAAAAAAGGAGCCAAAAATGAACTCTTTAATCTTGAAAACTAAGCGCGCTGTGATTTTTTTGAAAAAAGAAAAAATATTTTTTCCGCTTACGCGCTCACTCTCAAACCCCTCCGGCATACGGGAGTCATTTTTTTATTTACCGCTCCCGGCGTTTAAGGGTTAATAAGTGACCAATAACATAATTTCTTCCCTTTGTAATCAATTAATGTACCTGGGCCCCTTATGTAGTTAACCCTCTTACGCCGATTGGATGTATTAAACGTCAGAGGTCAAAATATTCCCTCCGTATTGTGAGTTGGACGTATTTATATGTCGACTCAGAAAAGTTTGTTTTTTTTTAAATTCCGCCGGCAAAAATACTTCTAAGGCCTACCAGCCAAAAACTTTTGAATCCCACGCCTTGGGGGATGCTGGGAGTTCACGGATCAAGGCGTTGTTTTTTTACAATCGTTACACAGGCGCGCAAGCGCGAATTTCTTTCTTATCGCACTAAAAAGTATCAGTGACACATCTCAAAATTATTTCGTCACTTTGACATAATTTTTCTGCAACCGTTTTTGTTTAAAACTTACGCCTTTACATGAAGGTATTATATATGGAAAATGTGCGCAATTTTTATGTAAAGAATACCAACAATAAACAATACCTCATGATTGTAGCATTTTATCAGTTTTTGAAATTATTTTCATGTAAATAACGATAAGTGCCAAAATTTCAACTTTCGGTCAACTTTGACTCTACCGAAATGGTCGAAAAACGCAATTGTAAGCTAAAACTCTTATATTCTAGTAATATTTAATCATTTTCCTTCATTTTGCAAAAAATTGGACGTTTCTAGCACAATATTTAGATTTATGGTGAATTTATGTAAAAACTTTTTCCTTACGTCCGCGCGGTAACTCTTCTGATAAATTTTTTTCGTGCGATTGTCCTAATGTTTGCACTATTTTAAATTTGTCGTTACATAAAGTTTTATATATGGAAATGTGCGCAATTTCATGCACAATACAACTAAAAACAACCAATGGTTGTAGCTTTCATCAGTTTTGAAATATTTTCATATAAATAACGATAAGTGCAAAAATTTCAACCTTCGGTCAACTTTAACTCTACCGAAATGGTCAAAAAACGCAATTGTAAACTAAAACACTTACAGTTTAGTAATATTCAATCATTTATCTTCATTTTGCAACAAATTGGAAGTCTCTATCACAATATTTCGATTTATGGTGAATTTATGAAAAAAAAAAAAAAAAAAAAAAATCCTTACGTCCGCGCGGTAACTCTTCCGAAAAAAATCAGAAATTTTTTCTTGCGATTGTCGAAATGTTTGCACCATTTAAAATTAGCCGTTACATAAAGTTTTATATATGAAAATGTGTGCAATTTCATGTAGAATACAACAATAAATGATTGAAGGTTGCAGCTTTTCTCTTTTCCGAAATATTTGCATATTTATCACGATAAATAGAAAAAAAACCACGCTCGGTCAACTTTGACTCTACAGAAGTGTCTAGCAGATCAGGTAAGCTACCCCAGCCGCCCAGTTGTGCATCCCCTAGGTACATTCGTATTTATACAGTCAAATCTGTTTTTGTATATTTCTATAGACTTTTTTTTTAATGAAATTTTCTGTTATTGTGCATTTCCTCCGGAGCCTAGCGCGTGACCCGGTCATGTATAAAGTGCCCAAACAAAGCATTCCGTTTTCTTTCATGACCCATTCTACCTTTGCTTATCACTGAACAACCATCTCTGTGCTCGTAGTACACATTCCCACACATACTTGTTGTGTTTTGTGCTAATTTTGCTGTAAAAATTAATTGCAAAGTAGCCATCAGGGGCTACATATCATGAATCACGTATGCTGGAGTTCAAAACCCCAAAACTAGAAAGGAGGAAGTCATCTTTCAAGACAAAACATGATGATGCCCCATCAGCAAAATTCACATGTAGTAGCCAGAAGGCAGGTGAAGATGCAGAAGAATCTAAAACTGAGAAAGGAATCTACTTTATTTGTGACAAATCAGTATGACTCAAAGATTTAAGATTGCATGACATTGGCTTTACATGAAAAGCTGCAGCGATGTGCCACGAACCTTCTAGATGAGAAACTTTTGGCGAAGCTTAGTGCTGGAGATAACGAAAAGCTGCAACGTGCCATGAACCTACTAGATGAGAAACTTTTGGCAAAGCTTATAGCTGGAGATATTGTTTCCCAGGACCGTATTATCACCCATCTTGTTTGACAGGCATGTACAGCAGGGAAAGAGCCCGGCTAAATTCCCAGAAAATTGGATATGATTATATGTAGTACAGACAACAAGCATGTGCCCATGCTTTTGCTGAACTTGAGATGTACAGTACATAAGAGACACACCATAAATCACCAAGTTTCAGTTAAGGGGATCGGCCGGTTTCCGACTTTTTTAACGACAGGATGTTGATATATAGGGGGTTTGTTAAAGGATATTGTGTGGAACTTCTGGGGAAAAAAATTTTGTTCAGTGACCTTAGGTTTTGTGACGCCAGAGCATTTTTCGGCCAAAAATTGCCATTTTCAAAATGCATCTCCTCCTCTGCTTTTGGTTTTAAGGGATGAGATTGAACCACGTATAAAACACCATATGGACCTTTGATATAAAGCCGGGATGGGGATTTTTTTATTTTTCAATTATTTTTCGGGATATGAATTTTTTTTTTTTTTTTTTTATGAAATTTTCCCGGAAAAATTACAGGAAAAAAAATTGCCAAAAATCAGAAACTCAAAATATTAAAAATCCCTGGCTTTTTTTCAATCTACCATGTTTCCCCATATTGTATATGAAATTTCATTTAGATTGGTCCAATACTAAGGGAGGAGATACATTTTGAAGGTGAAAAACTTATGTTTTGAGAAACGGGCCTTCAAAGTTTTAGGTACATGAAAAAAGTAAAAGACTGTGTTACCATTAATTTTATGGTTTTAGTTTTATTTTTGAGTATTAATGCAAAATTATTATGAATAGGAATATTAATTAATTGATTATCTTTGTGCTCCAGCAAGCTTAGTCTTGTGTGCTCTGTTCCAAATTTTGTTTAATGAAAAACTTTCATTCGCGTTTTGTGTAAGACCCAGCGCAACGCAGCGTTCAAGCAATTCTTTCTCAGACAGGGCTTCATACACAGCCTTTATTTTCCTTTCACTCTCAGCATCTAAATTGATAACTGTTGAAGATCTCTTGAACTCTATTTCTCTCTTTCTTTACCCATTGCTATGCTGCGCGGAAAAATAGCACCAAGAATCTTCCCTTTTGACAAAGTCCATGACGTTGATTTTCTTTGGGAACTGAATATATGGTTGAATGATGCCATTATATCCTTCTTCATATCAATCCATGATTTACCAATATTACGGTGGATTGCCCCGCCATAATAATTAATCATTATGCTAATGTTTGTATCTGACAATTGTTGGAGACGGACATATCTTTTTAGGACATATCTTTTTTACTAGTGTCTCAAATCAATCCCTTGCCAAATGGATCCTCGAAATTACTTTGCATCCACAATTCGGTTTTCGTGATTCATGTAATTTTTCAAGTCTTGCTTCACTTATTATTATCATTTTATTTCCACTATCGTTGATAATTTCAGCCTCCGATCTACTGCTTTCTTCTTCTAAAATATCTTTGCCCTTTAGCAGTGATGAACGAATAAAGGGACGATTAGGGGTGGATGTGGTTGGCCTCTGGACAGCAGAGATCATAGCGTGCGCCATTTGCTGCGCGGCCTCTCTCTCTCTCTCGTCGTTGCTTCATTCCCCTCTATGGCACTAGTTTCTTGAATTCTCTGTTCTACTTCTTCGATGGGCATATCCAATAGGCTTTTCTGCATTCTAGAGGCATGAAGTGAAGTCTTGGACCTTTTAGGCATGGTGAAAAACTAAAAACACCGCAGAAAACACAGAGTTCAGTCAAGGCTAGCGAGCGTGAAAAAATGCGACCCTATAACGTGCAAGTTTTATAGGCAACTGTTGGCCAGTGGGCACGCGCTGAGCCTCATGACTCATGATGCGTGCTTTGTCTTGTCTAGGAATAACTAAGAAGGTACCAATTAGGCTATTATTGACATTATATATTTCATTTCAAAGGAAGTTTTCGTAACATATATCACAAAAACTATACCAGACTAAATCATTTGCGCTACTGGTGTTTTGTGGGTATAAAGTTATTGTTACATTTCAGGCCATAACTAGAAAAGTAAGGCGAATTTTTTTTAGCATAATACTTCGTGGACACATTCTTGAATGCTCTACGAAGCCATGGAATTTTTTTCAGCAAATCGAATATGTTTCATATTTTTTGGGTTTTTTAGGCAGCCGATCCCCTTAATGGCAGTTTTTGCTTATCAGCAAAGAACAGAAACCTCCGTTGCTTCTCTAGTGTCATAAAATCTGTGATTTATTGCGCTATAACAGAGCGAGTTTCAGCTCTTAATAGCCTTTCTCATAACTCTGGACTGAGGAAGCTTACCTTTTTCTTTTTCAGCTTCATCCATTTTTGACTGACGACTTTTATTTTCATCTGCTGCAAACTGGTTAATTTCATAGATTTCACCTTTCCCTGCAAAACAAAATGAAAAAAATATTGCAAATATACTCACATACCTAATTTTACTTAAATTTCAGGTGAATTACTAACATCACAATAAAACAACTGGATATGAATAAAATAAAATTGTTCTCACTTTACCCTGAAATTTTACATACATACATAAATACATACACATATATATACAGTAATACATCAATCTTATGTAAGGTTACATTCTAGACCCCCACACATTTAGAATTTTCGTGTAAGTTGGTCATGTCTGTAAATATGACCCTAATCATGCTCCCAAGAATTAAGCTAACTTTTCAAAGTCTTTACCCTTTCTGACCGATCTATTTTTAGAAGTCTTCTCAACCTCGTTTTTAATAACTTCTTTATTCTGTCTCTTTGTCTTTGTTCTGAAATTCCTTTCCATGAACAAACAGTGCTTTTTATTTGGACTAATACAACTTTCAGTTGTGTATATGTTTTAGAATGGCGCATTTAGTTCTAGTTGGTGAAGGTAAAATTAGATCAATTTCAAATCATCTACCACTAACTACAAGAGAGAGAGAGAGAGAGAGAGAGAGAGAGAGTGAGTCCACTGAACTCGCAACTACAACACCCCCAAAATGTCACTTAAATTGAAATATTTGACAGATCTGGCTTCGAGCTTCAGTTAAACAAAAGATGAAGGAAAAGTACTTTCATACAAATTTTGTAATAACAGTTATATTATTATTTAATCTTATTAATATTGAAAATATTAATAAACATACGTGTACCATGAAAATTCTCTCATCTGAGAGAGAGAGAGAGAGAGAGAGAGAGAGAGAGAGAGAGAGAGAGAGAGAGAGAGAGAGAGAGAGAGAGAGAGAGTGTGTGTCCTGTGACCTGCTTATTGCAACATTCCCAACCTGTTACATTAAATTGACATAATTGACAGCTCTGGCTTGGAGCTTCTCTAGAGTTGAAATAATCATAAGATGAAGGAAAGGATATTTTATTACTTTAAATACTATTATTATTATTATCATTATTATTATTTTTATTATTATTACTATTATTATCATAGAGAGAGAGAGAGAGAGAGAGAGAGAGAGAGAGAGTATTATGATATCTTTATTATCTATTCCTTACTTAGGGGAGATACAAAACATCAACATAAGTAGGTTGGAAAAACTGAAAATTGCACTCTGTAAAAATTTGTGCAATTTTTAATCAGTAACAAGTAATTAACAAAAACATTTATAGCAAAATGATTGCTTCCATATGAAAGTTCAAATGTTTCCACACAATTTAATATAAAATAAACTCCCCAAACCTATTATTATATTTTCATGATTATTTTAAAAAATATCTATGATTTTCTTAAAAACTATCACATTCAACACGTCTATTTTATTATTTCTAAGCCTTGTGAAAATTTCTTTACTACTTCAGGAAAAAATTTAATCATTTGTCGACATCATAAAACAAACCAGAAGAATACATTAATTATAGTTTGGACTTATCGATTTTTACAAAGAAACTTCTCAGAGCAAACCCCGTTTTCCCCTCCAAGGCATAAGTCGCATACCGGAGAGCACTATAGGAACCCCCGTAATCGTGAGAGGGTTCAAGAAATACAATAATCTTTTCATTTCACACTTTTAAATAAATCAACTCTCTCTCTCTCTCTAACCCTACAAAATACGTATGTTATAGTGGTAAAACTCTCCCTCTGTTTTGGCTGGAAGTATTGGAGGTGTATGAATGTCTTTAGCGGTACTACTACATTTTATTAACCCTTAAACGCAGATTGGACGTAATAAACGGCGACAAAAATTGTCTGTTGGGTGCTTAATTGACGTACGAAACGTTAACGCAAATTTTTTTTTTAAAAATTCACGGAAAAATAGTTGTAGGCCTACTTGGCGAAAACTTTTGTATCACGCACTTTGAGGGGTGCTCGGAGTTCATAGATCAAGCTGTTGTTTTGTTTACAATCGTTACCAAGGCGCGCAAGAGCGAATTTCTTTCTTCTTGCACTAAAAAGCATCAACGAAACATCTGGGAAATTATTTCGTCACATTGACATAATTTTTGCACCATTTTATATTAGCCGTTACAGAGTTTTATACATGAAAATATGTGCAATTTCATTTAGAATACAACAAAAAACAACACATGGTTGTAGCTTTTATCAGTTTTGAAATATTTTCATATAAATAACGATAAGTGCAAAAATTTCAACCTTCGGTCAACTTTGACTACTGAAATGGTCGAAAAACACAATTGTAAGCTAAAACTTTTATATTCTAGTAATATTCAATCCTTTACCTTCATTTTACAACAAATTGGAAGTCTCTAGCACAATATTTTGATTTATGGTGAATTTTTGAAAAAACTTTTTCCTTACGTCCGTGCGGTAACTTCCGAAAAAATCAGAAATTTTTTGTCCGAAAGTCATAATGTTTGCACCATTTTATATTAGCCGTTACATTAAGTTTTATATATAAAAATGTGCGCAGTTTCATGTAGAATAGTACAACAAAAAACAACCCATGGTTGTAGCTTTTATTAGTTTTGAAATATTTTCATATAAATAACAATAACTGCCAACATTTCAACCTTCAGTCAACTTTGACTCTACCGAAATGGTCGAAAACCGTAATTGTAAGCTACGATTTATGGTGAATTTTTGAAAATAAACATTTTCCTACGTCCACGTAGTAACTGCTGAAAAAATCCGAAATTTTTTCGTCCAATTGTCGTAATGTTTGCACCGATTTATATTAATCGTTACATAAAATTTTATATATGAAAATGTGCATAATTTCATGTAGAATACAATTAAAAACAACCCATGGTTGTAGCTTTTATAAGTTTTGAAATATTTTCATATAAATAACGATAAGTGCCAACATTTCAATCTTCGGTCAACTTTGACTCAACCGAAATGGTAAAAAAACGCAATTGCAAGCTAAAATTATTACATTCTAGTAATATTCAATCATTTACCTTTATTTTGCAACAAATTGGAAGTCTCTAGCACAATATTTTGATTTATGGCGAATTTATGAAATAAACTTTTTACTTACGTCCACACTGTAACTTCCGTAAAAATCAGAAATTTTTTTGTTCGATTGCCATGTTTGCACAGTTTTATATTAGCCGTTACATAAAATTTTATATAAGAAAATGTGTGCAATTTCATGTAGAATACAACAATAAACAACCCATGGTTGTAGCTTTTATCAGTTTTGGAATATTTTCATATAAATCAAGATAAATAGAAAAAATTCGACCTTTGGTCAACTTTAACTCAACCGAAATGGTTGAAAACTGCAATTGTAAGCTACAACACTTATGGCTTAGTAATATTCAATCAATTACCTTCATTTTGCAACAAACAGGAAGTCTCTAGGACAATATTTCGATTTATGGTGAATTTTTTAAACCAATTTTTTTTAACCTCAGCGCATTACAAATTCAAGCATCATATTGTGATAATATTTTCTGTGTTGCTTTGATCGTTTTACAATTTGTTATATACCAAAATTATCGCAATTTAGTGTACAATACAACAAAAAATAATGAACTCATTAGCTTTAACCGTTTTGCTCACAGCTCGATTTGCATACAATTATATATCAATTTTTTTTTTTTTTTGCGCTATCATATATTCCAATATTTATATATGATAATGATATTTTATTCTTATTTCTGATGGTTGCATACTAAACTTCAGGCAATGACAAAAAAGGAGCCAAAAATGAACTCTTAATCTTGAAAATTAAGCGTGCTGTGATTTTTTTTAAAGAACTTTTTTCTGCTTCGGCGCTCACTCACGAACACCACCGGCATACGGGAGATACTTTCGGAAATACCGGCTCGGCAATTAGGGGTTAATAAAATAATAATTTACACTACTAGTTTTCAAATGATATAAAGTTTAAGGAGATTAAACAATAACAATAAAATTTCTTTCTCTCTTTCTTACTCAAGTATGTTTATTTGTTTTGTAGTATGTTAAATAAATTATTTACCTAGTAACTAATTTTCAAATATTAAAAGGACTAATAAAAGACATAACTATTCCCAGTCTTTTTATCCACTTCAAAAAATGAGAGCAGGGAAGTAAATGACAGTTTGATATATGTACTGGAGGAGGGGAAGGAGTCGGAGTCGTACAGAGTTTATTCTCTCTCTCTCTCTCTCTCTCTCTCTCTCTCTCTCTCTCTCTCTCTCTCTCTCTCTCTCTCTCTCTCTCTCTCTCTCTCTCTCTCTTCATTATTATTCTCTATGTCTCATGAATTATATTTCACTCTTGATGGTCAGATACAGTAGTACCTCGAGATACGAAATTAATCCGTTCCGAGGCGGCCTTCATATCATGAAGTTTTCGTACCTTGGACCACATTTTACATGTAAAATGGCTAATCCGTTCCAAGCCCTCCAAAAACACCCCAGTAAATTATATTTCCAGGCCTAAAACACATGTTCTAGGGTTACGACGCCGATCCGATGGAAGAAATGACTCCAAAAAGGCAAAATACTGTACATAGTTGAGTAATATTCAACTGCATATAATGTTCAACCCCATTTTTACTGCACATATTAGGTCTTTAGCATATGTCCCTTAGCAGTAAGCCTAGCTTATGCTAGTGGTTGCTACTGTAGCCTACTCTATGATTCTGACATCTAAACCTAAGAAGCTAAAAGCTTAGAATATGCCAATAAAATGTATAAATAATCAGTATGTACTCATTTCAAATAATTATTAATTAATCATTAACTATAATACACAAACAAACAAAAAAAAAAACCTTCCAATCGATTGTTTACATTCAGCTCTTACCTGTCTTACGAGTATCGAAAGAACGCCAAGCAATCATTTTTCCTAGCACACAGTAAACCATAAATTTTTATTGGTATCTCTCTTCAACTAATGAAACTACCAAACAGTATAATAACCATTCATTTCTATTCTTTATCCTATCTTTACCTAATGGAGATAGCAAGTTACTGACAGCTATAATGACGTAATAATAAAACAGAAGAATTCTAAAAAATACATATTGGTTGGCAGTCTGATTTATTTTATATTTTATGATATCTAATTCATATTTTTTTTTATTAAATGTATTGCATGTACTCATTTCAAATAATTATTAAGTAACCATTAACTATAATAAACAAACAAAAAAAAGCTTCCAAACTTCAGTTTACATCCAGCACTTACGAGTATCGAACGATCACCAAGCAATCACTTTACACAGTAAGCCATAAATTTTCATTATCTCTCTTCTACTGAAACTACCAAACAGTATAACAACCATTCATTTCTATTCTTTTTTCTATCTTTACCTAATTTTTTTTTTTTTTTTTTTTTTTTTTTTTTTTTTATTAAATGTATTGCATGAATAAGTTTTTCAATTTACAGCATCCTTTTACCAATAGAATACTTAAAGCACAAGCGGTAGATGCTGACCAATAGAAGAGCAGGACCTTATGGGGTGACTAGCATCAGGAACCAATGGGAAAGCAGGAGGATGGTGGCGAGTTTACTCAGTTGGCGGCGCGCGAGTTTTAAAATTGTTTTCTGTGGTCCGGGCGAATCTCGGGACTTTACAGGAACAACCTTTCGTATCTTGAAAACTTTTCGTATGTAGAGCTGTAAAATTTTTCGTATTTGCTTTCATATCTCGAGTTTTTCGTAAGTTGAGCCTTTCGTATGTTGAGGTACCACTGTATATGATGTTGCCGATTGAATGCTCGCTCGCTCTCTCTCTCTCTCTCTCTCTCTCTCTCTCTCTCTCTCTCTCTCTCTCTCTCTCTCTCTCTCTCTCTCTCTCTTTATGTTATTGGCTGTATGTATATATATTTTTTAATGGTAAAATATTTTAAGATGATTTGAAATGATATTACAGTGGTACCTCGAGAAACAAAATTAATCTGTTCCGAGGCGCCCTTTGTATCATGAGGTTTTTGTATCTTGGACCACATTTTACATGTAAAATGGCTAATCCGTTCCAAGCCCTCCATAAACACCCCAGTAAATTTCATAATAAAGCTAAATTGACCTATAAACAATGAAATACTACAACAAATTGGACCATTCAATACCTAACTTAATAACGTAATGCTAATTATGTATTAGCGTACATGTTATACAAGAAATACTGTACGTATGTAGTAAAATGTGGAAGCTTACCTTTCGAGTGAGGCTATCTCCGAAAGTGGCGGCAGAGGAGGAGGACAAACGGCAGATACGTACGTACATACGTACACTTAACTTTACGAAACACATAAAAAATGTAAGGAAAACTAAACTTATATTTAAGAAACACATTAACAAAACTGTAAGACTTTAACTTCACAAAACACTAAAATTAAAAATATTTTTTTTGTCTTTTTTTTATTTAATTTTTTTTTTTTTTACTTTTATATACTTTACGTAGATTTTTTCTTCCTTTTTGCTTACTCCTGCTAATGCTAAAGGCCTCTTTAAAAAATAACTATCCAAGGAAGATTGCTTCTGCCTACTTTTCACAATGTTCCTGAAACGACTCAGGCAAACGTCATCGAACTGCGCAAGCATACAACCTGTGTGAGCCTTTTCGGGGTGTCTTTTTTCTATGAACAATTGCACTTTATGAAAAGCGGCTACAACATACTTAATTTCTGCCGCTGTCATAGGATCGCCCTCCTCCTCCTCGCCGCTGCTAGAGAACTCCTCTTGAACAATGTTATGTTGCATTGCCTCCAACTCCTTCAGGTCATCCGTCGTAAGCTCCTCTTGGTGCTCCTCGAGAAGGTCGTTGATGTCGTCCTCGTCGATGACCAGCCCCATGGACTTGCCGAGTGCAACGATCTCATCCAGATCTGGTTGCAAAACAGTTTCGAATCGTCAACTGTTTCTGAATCTGCAGCATCAGCTTTGCCCACGTCGAATCCCTCGAAGTCTCGGGCAGATACGGCATCAAGCCAGAGTTTCCTCCACGAGGAATTCAAGGTTCGCCTCAAAACCTCCTGCAAAGCTTGGTCGATGAGTCGGATGCATATGACGATGTCAAAATGCTCCTTCCAAAATTCACGCAAGGTGAGGTTTGTGGTATCGGTGATGTCGAAACATCTTTTGAAAAGATGTTTCGTGTACAGCTTCTTAAAGTTCGCTATCACTTGCTGGTCCATGGGCTGGAGGAGAGGGGTGGTGTTGGGCGGAAGAAAAAGAATCTTAACGAAGGAATACTCCGCTAGGATATCTTCCTCGAGGCCAGGAGGGTGGGCAGGGGCATTGTCCAACACCAGCAGACATTTCAGGGGGAGGCGCTTCTCTTCCAAGAATTTCTTCACTGTCGGGCCGAAACACAGATTTACCCACTCCGTGAACAAAAGCCTCGTTACCCAGGCTTTTGCATTAGCCCTCCACATCACTGGAAGCTTCTCCTTAAGCACTTTGTGGGCCTTGAAGGCTCGAAGAGTCTCGGAATGATACACCAGTAGGGGCTTCACCTTGCAATCCCCACTGGCGTTTGAACAAAGTGCGAGCGTAAGCCTGTCTTTCATAGGCTTATGCCCAGGTAGCTTCATCTCTTCCTCCATGATGTACGCCCGACGAGGCATTTTTTTTCCAAAAAAGGCCAGTCTCATCACAGTTGAAGACTTGCTGAGAACTGTAGTCTTCCTTGGTCATCATCTCGTTGAACGTCTTTTTAAAGGCTTCGGCAGTTTTCCTGTCTGAGCTGGCAGCCTCCCCATGCCGCACCACCGAATGGATGCCAGTGTGTTTACGAAATTTCTCGAACCACCCATGCGAAGCCTAGAACTCTGGGGTTGGCGTTGAAGTCCCTTCCCCTCCGTCGTCTTCCGCCTGGGCAATCAAATCGCCAAAAATAGCGCTGGCCTTGTGGGAGATTGCCTCTCTGTTATCGTATCGCCAGCGATTTCTTTGTGTTATCCAGACAAGAAGCAGCCATTCCATCTCGTCGTGCACGTGGGTCCTCTTGCTGGACAAAATAGTGATGCCCTTGGAAGGTGTAGCTGCTTTGATGACATCCTTCTGCTTAAGGATGGTGCCTATTGTCGACGGATTTCGGCCGTATTCCTTAGCGATCACACTCAATCGCATACCAGCTTCATACTTCTTGATAATCTCCATCTTTGTCTCCAAAGAGAGCATTCGCTTCTTTCCGTGAATTTCAACTTTCTTGGGACCCATGACTACATATATACTGTACGTAATTTATGTATAAGTAGGATAAAGTTTTCACACAACACGATAAAGTACGTATACTGCAACAAAATCACTAACGAATTTACGTTACTAAACGAAATCATTAGACCGAACGAATACCGCTTGCGGACGATAACGATGCTGCTACCGAGTGGCCGAGGCACGCCGCTATGTACATAGATGCATCATGGGAGGGATGCTGACCAATAGGAGAGAAGGATCTCATGGCAGTGACTAGCATCAGGAACCAATGGGAGAGCAGGAGGATGGTGGCGAGTCTACTCAGTTGGCAGCGCGCGAGTTTCAAAATTGTTATCGGTGGTTCGGGCGAATCTCGGACTTTACAGAAACCTTTCGTATCTTGAAAACTTTTCGTATTTAGAGCCGTTAAATTTTTCGTATTAGCTTCCGTATCTCGAGTTTTTCGTAAGTTGAGCCTTTCGTATCTCGAGGTACCACTGTATTAACATAATATAATCTCAAAGTTCAATATAGCAATAGGATAGTAATTTAAGGTATATTTGAAGTAGGATGTTATTTAAGGTATACCATTTGGTATTTGAACTTTCATGATAGGCAGAAATAAGCATTTTCAGAGGAGGTTCTAAGTATTCACGGGGGGTCTGGTACGCATCCCCCTCAAGTACGGGGGTCCACTGTATATGCAAAATGTTCATATATCTGATACAATGTGCAGTAGTGTTTATTGTAATTGTACTTTTTTTCTTTCTCTTCTTTTAAAAGCAAATATATATTATGAAAAAGCCTATCTTATACTGATAATCTCTTGATATGTGGATGATAGCCTGACGTACTTAGAACATACCCTTTATGTGCTGCAATCTGGAAACACGTGATGTACGTGTAATGTGCACCTTTGAAATTAACCTAAGAATTAGGTCTCAAAGTCTTATTTTTTATTTTACCTACAGGAACTCTGGACAGAGAGTGAGGCAAATAGTTTTGTTTTCTCTCTCTCTCTCTCTCTCTCTCTCTCTCTCTCTCTCTCTCTCTCTCTCTCTCTCTCTCTCTCTCTCTCTCTCTCTCTCTCTCTCTCTCTCTCGTGCTACATGCTGAACATGGGCTACATAATTAATTCTGGAAACAATAAATAAATTTTTTTAAATTACACATTTTCTAAGACAATTTCTATTTTTCATAGCTACAAACCTGAGATTTTAACAATAGGATAGGATCATTTTCTAGCGCCTACCTGGATCCGGTTAAATCACAGATGAAAAGCAAGGAATCTTGTGAGATCTGGCAATGCATGCGTATATCGGGTGAAAACTGGTCAAGGACCACGCACCCATGCCACCGTGTCTAGTCTTTCCCAACCCAGGATGTCTTTAAGACAGAGGGGCAGCTAGAGGTGGGCAGTACAACTTTAAGACCTCAGGTTTGTAGCTAACAAAAATACAAATTTTCTTAGAAAATTTGTCATTTGTTCATATGCGAACATACCTTCGGTCTTAACAATAGGATAAACTTATACTTGGAGGGAGGTACATACATCCTAAAGTGGCTGGGGGCCTACCCACCAGTCCAGCTCCAGCAGAAATATCTACCAGTGAGGGACTGATGTCCGTGAGAAGCTAGATACAGTGATATCAAACAACTCAGCCACTGTGTTACCTACAATGATACAAGGGACAAATCAATGCATAGGGAACTACAGAGAAACTTTGACTGTTCAATAACAAACCAATGCGCCAGGGTTCGTTACTACTCCTTACTCCCCATTGCTAAGGAGCGGAGTGTGTGCTGTGGAATAGAGGGTTGGATATCTGTACACCAAGCAACCAAACTATTAGTATGACTACCTTCTCAACTGTATCAGACCAGTCCAGTGAATGATGTGTCTATTCCTCAACCCACCCGTAGGAAGAAGGAAAGGTACAAGAGAGAAAAAGAAAAAGAAAAGAGACTAGCCAACTCACTCATTCCCTCATCCACACAATCATCTTAGGTAAGATACAAACATGCCCTGTTAAGGGCAACGATGAGTTACACAATCTGTTGGGCAGCCACCACAGGACCTAGGGAAAGCGTGACCATAGATCTGTGGGCAACATCTTTAGGATAGAAAGAGGAACGTGGACTGGCATAACCAAGTACCAGCGCTTAGAACTCTTTGGAAAGCCAAATTCTTCTTGTTTATTTGTATGGTGCTTTTACGTTGCGTGGAACCAATAGTTATTCAGCAACGGGACCAATGGCTTTACGCGACTTCCGAACCACGTTGAGAGTGAACTTCTATCACCAGAAATATACATCTCTCCCTCCTAACGGAATGGCCGAGAATCAAACCCGCGACCACCGAGGTGGGACGCTAATACCATACCAACCACGCCGCTGAGGCGCTCCAAATTCTTCTTGAAAGCCAGAGAGGGACCAATACCCCTGACGTCATGTGCTCTACGTGGCAGCAGAATTATCAAGAGTTAAATATGTCTGTCTGCTAGCTTCACATACCCAAAAAGGAATTGTTTCTTGGACACCTCTTTCTTCATACTCCCCGTGCTAACAAAAAGCCTACAACAACCTGGCCTAAGATGTCGTGATCTTTTAAGATAGTAATGCAGAGCCCTGACAGGACATAGCAAAAGCTCTTAAGAATCCAGTGATGAGATGGAAAAGGAGGAGAACCTATCATCCTGCACTGAGGGATTCTGGGTCTTAGCCACAAATTCCGGGACAAATACGAAGGACACTGACCCCCAAACCCTGGTGTGCTTCACATCATAGCTCAGGCTGTGTAGCTTCCCCACTCTCTTCGAAGATGCCAAGGCCAGGAGGCAAACCGTTTTGAGTGTCAGGTTCCAGTCTGACGAATGACACAAAGGCTCCTAAGGAGCTTGAGTGAAACTTCTCAAGACCAAGGAAACATCCCATGTTGGGGGTTTGAGTTCTGTAAAACACGACTGTTTAAACCCCTTAACCAGCAAGGAGAGTTCCCAGGATGAGATGTCGATACCTCTAAGGCGTAACACTAAACTCAGGGCCGCCCTGTAGCCTCGTTTCTCATCCCTGAGGAAGGTCAAAAAGTCTGCTATGTGCTGAATAGAGGTTCTGAGTGGAGAAAAACCCCAATTACGACAACAAACACAGTAATTCGCCCATTTGCCTTGGTAAACGGCAGAGGTAGACTTTCTGAGACTGCTGGACATAAGCCCTGCTGTCCTCTTGAGAAAAGCCTCTCGCTCAGAGGAGATACTCAATAGCCTCCAACCGTGAGGAGACAGAGATTCTACTTACAAAAACGACAGCATATCCGGAAACCATTCTGCCTGCAGCCACAGGGGGGCTACCTAAGTCATCCTAAGTCATCCTGAGATTCTGCAAACTCATCAACTTATTCAAGACTTGACAGAACAAACAAAACGGAGGGAAGGTATACACCTCCAGGTTGTCCCAGGGATGTTGGAACGCGTCCCCCCTTAAAGCCAGAGGATCCGGGGCCACCAAACAGAATATCTCCAGTTTCCTGTTGAACCGGGTAGCTTGGGTCTCCCCCAAACCTGGAAGAGCTTGTTTGCCATGGCCTGAGGAAGAGAAAATTCTTGCCTAGGATCTGATCCTGACGACTGAGGTTGTCTGCCTGGGATATACCTGCCTGAGAGCTCTATTGAATTGCTGACCGCCCACCAATGAACCTCGACTGTCAAGGCGTGAAGTTCACATAAGCAACCACCGTGGTGTTGTCCTACATAAGAACAACAGAATGACTCTCTACTCTCTCCTAAAATTCCTTCAGACCCAGAAAGGCTGCCTTTAATGAGGCCACCTAAATGAACACCCCAACCTGCGAGGGAAGTCCGGGGGAAGAGAATGCAGAGGAATACCCTTCAAGAGATTCCGGCCGTCCAACCACCAACGAAGGTCTTCTCTTACTTCCAGGGACAGAGGAACCCTTATTAGAGGCAAGTCCCCCAACGGAGACCAGAATTCCCTCAGTCTCCATTGCAGAGACCAAAGATGAAGTTGCCCATGAGAGACCAGCTTCTCCAGAGAAGACAAAATTCCCAGTTGAAAAAACTGACACTGTTGGTATCGTCACTGCCAGAATCGTGCAATAAAAAAGGTTCACCACTGTGAGTTATCGCAAATGCAATATCACTCACATTAGCAGATGTTGGAATTGGCTCGCCATCTCGTTTTCTACGGCTCCAAACACTTCTTTGCAAAAGTAGGTAAAGTTGTTGTTTCATCTGGCAAAGAGACCTGCGTTTCCTGGATTATTCTCCTCGGGGCATCATTAGATGCTCGTCCACGAGTTTTTGAAACCATCTGCTTCATCGCTGATACTGCTGATCCGACAGGAAGACTCTTTGAGACTCCGTATCGATGACCATGCCCAGATAGAGAATCCTATCAACAGCATGAAGTCGCTTTCCCTCACAGCTGCCAACACCGATTGCAGGGTCTCATCTTGAACTTCGTCTTCCTGATGAAATGATTCAAGGTGGATAAGTTGATCACAGGTCTCCATCCCCCTGACGCCTAGGGCACCAAGAAGATGAGACTGTAAAACCCCGGAGTCGGACACACCACTTCCTCTATTGCATCTTTGTCCAGCATCTTCTGCACTTCCTCATGGAGCCACGAAATTCAGAGAATCTGGGGAATACACCCGCCTGAGCAGAGGTTTGTCCAAGAGCTGGGGGAGAGAAGTCATATGGTAGTAGATATCCTACCTGAAGGACATCTACTACCCACTTCTCTGCCACTTGACCCACCAGGAACCACCCCACCCCTGGCAAACGAGTGGGAGAGGCATCCAACCTATCAACGACCTCCCTTATTCCCGGCCAAGGAGCCCCTTCTTGACCTGTAAGAGCAGGAGAGAAAGGGAAGTTGGTCCTCTGACCTAGACTGGGACGAATGGGAAGGCCCTGCTGAAACCAAACTCCTAGACAGCCTACCAGGCAACGATCCCCGTGATTGCTGCTGAGCAGGAGGATGAGGACGCGGCAGAGTTCATAGCATAATACAGTACGGTCCCCAATTATGTGAGAATTTGGTCGATCCATGGCCTAGCATTATTGGAAATTTGCAGATTTCAAAACACATACCTATAGGAATATTTCCATTAGGGCTAAGGCAAACAACAACTTACCCAGTCAAACTTTTTTATACTACCCATTTTCAATACTTTCTATGTACAATACTGTAATTTTTTCTAATATGAAATTGTTCTTGTGGATAAATAAAACATTAAAAAGGTTCTAATAACTTGAAAAAGTTTAAAATTACAACAGGATGGTGAAAAATCCCACATGTAAACACTGCCACCATTGGGTGCCAAGTGTACTGTACAATATAGTCATTCCTTTAAAAAACCTTTTGGATGGAATTTCCTTTACCTATCCTTGGCAAAAAAAACCTTCAAACTCCTCTATCTCATCCTCCGTGGAGACTTCTTCAGCTGGAGGAAGGCTTTCTGAACTATTTCGGGTACTGGCGGATCATGCGTCTTCACTCCCGTTAGGCCTAACAAACTTGGTTACGAGTGCCTGTCTCGGTTTCTTTTTTCGGCACGTTCACTATATAACCGATTTCATATAAATTTATTCTACGATAAAAGAAGAGATTATGAAAATTCAAAATTTGATATGAAATTACAATTTCAATTTCTTAATAAGAAATGATAAAATTCAATATGGAATGACAGTTTCTTGAAAAGTTTATCTTCTTGAAAAGTTTAGATCAAACGATTCTTTCTCTCTCAAACACATCTGCTTCTCTGTTAATCACTTTCACTAGTCATTTTCATCAAAACCTATTTCAACAATAGAAAAAAATAAATGATCAAATGCCAAAAGTTAGTCAAAACAAGTTAACCTAGAAAAAAATTCTTACTTCATGATCAGCAAAGATGGAGTTGAAGTTGTCAACTGCTGCCAAAATGGAAGTCGCTCCTTCTTTCGTCTTTAACTTAAGGGAAAGCTTTTTAGTTTTGAGAAAATAGGTCTTCCTCTTTGACTTCTAGACAGATGCATACATGATGCAGATGATCAGAATACACTTCGACAAATCTGAATAATATGTCTGACGATGATGATACCGGTCATTCACACACACTGCGCTATGACGTCACAAATGCGTGAGGCAGAGCATTCCGTCTTAGCTAATGGCTGAGCAGGAAAACTTTCTTTCCCCCTTGGAGGAATAATAGTTTTTTCCTCCAAGCATTCTCCCACCCCTTATCTCAGATACCAGCACACACCCCACATCTAAAATACTTGAAAAGACAATAGATTTGATACGTTTTGTGGAGCGTGACTCGCAGACTTTGAATGGCTTCGCAGATACAGAAAATCTATTTTTGAGAACTAGCGACCACATAAAAGGGGAATTGCAAATTCAATCACACATAATTTGGACTGGACTGTACTTCCTATGCCTTGTGAGTGGAGGGGGAAGCAACTTGGAAGAACCCCTTGACCGAAGAGAACCGTCCTGAGCTGAAACAGGGGCATTCACCTTATGCAAGACAGACTGGACATGCCCCGATAAGGGAAGCTGAAACGACGACTTGGGATCTTGCCTGGCCCCCAGCAAGGTTTCCAAGCAGAAAGGAGTGAAAGACGACGGAGCCTGAGTCCTACTCTCCAAATTGCTCAACCCACAAATGAGATCAACAACTTTGGTAAAGGAAGACAAAAACTCTTGCATGTCTCCTTCCTCCTGCTCTGGCAACGGAGACCGATGACGAGAAGATGATTCAGGCTTATCCAACATGCCTTCCTTGTGCAGACCAACAGAAGAGCCAGCAGCCAAACAGCTCGAAACACCAGCCGACCTGTCTGGGCTGGAGCCAAGCGCCAACTCCTGTGACAAACCAACCACAACACTAGGAACATCACTACGCACACTCCCAATAAGTGACTTGTACGTGGCCACGTACGTGTACGTGCAGGGCGGAGGCACGTATGTGGGAAGGAGTAGTCTAAAACACTCGACAAAGAACGAGAATTCCTGAGAGTCAAACCCTGAGTAGCATCAAGGGGAGGGGGAGACGAACACTTCGGCTGCACTACTTAAGCGTTCACAACCTGTGATCTCTTCGCAGGCGCCTTGAGAACCTTACAGCGACGAACAGGCCCTGGTGCCGAAGGAGTGAAAGAATCAGCAACATGCACAAGAATGTGCCAGGTTGCAACACACTCGCAACTTGAAGCAGAGGACGAAGCAGCCACTGCAGCTTGCACAGGGGATGAAACACCAACACTCTCGGGAACACAAGCGTACCGCTCCTCACTCGTAGCTAAACAAAAGGCAAAATCCTTAACCTTCCAACGCTTGATATACCGGCGTGTCAGAGATGGGGGAGAAGGATAGGATGACAGCACTGACTGCTTACACATCCTCTTGGCAGGAAGGGGAAGGGGGAGGGGGGGGCAATGCAACATGCTTGCTCCCAGTCTTCCCAGCCAACATGGCAACAAACCTATCTTCCAAAACAGTCCAATCTCTTAAGGGGGCCGGCCGGAACCCCTATACAGTGGTACCTCGAGATACGAAATTAATCCGTTCCGAGGCGCCCTTCGTATCATGAGTTTTTCGTATCTTGGAACACATTTTACATGTAAAATGGCTAATCTGTTCCAAGCCCTCCAAAAACACCCCAGTAAATTATATTTCCAGGCCTAAAACACATGTTCTAGGGTTACAATGCCGATCTGACGGAAGAAATATGACTCCAAAAAGGCAAAATACTGTACATACTTGAGTAATATTCAACTGCATGTAATGTTCAACCCCATTTTTACTCCATATATTAGGACTTTAGCATATGTCCCCTAGCAATAAGCCTAGCCTATGTTAGCGGTTGCTACTGTAGCCTAGTCTATGATTCTGACATCTAAACCTAAGAGCTAAAGGCTTAGAATATGCCAATAAAATGTATAAATAATCAGTATGTACTCATTTCAAATAATTATTAATTAATCATAAACTATAATACACAAACAAACAAAAAAAACCTTCCAATCGATTATTTACATTCAACTCTTACCCGTCTTACGAGTACCGAATGAACGCAGAGCAATCATTTTTCCTAGCACACAGTAAGCCACAAATTTTCATTAGTATCTCTCTTCAACTAATGAAACTACCAAACAGTATAATAACCATTCATTTCTATTCTTTATTCTATCTTTACCTAATGGAGATACCGAATTACTGACAGCTATAATGAAACATATATGTAATATTAAAACAGAAGAAGAATTCTAAAAAAATATGTATTTGTTGGCAGTCTGATTCATTTTATATTTTATGATATCTAATTCAAAATTTTTTTTATTAAATTTATTGCATGTACTCATTTCAAATAATTATTAAGTAACCATTAACTATAATAAACAAACAAAAAAAAAGCTTCCAAACTTCTGTTTATATCCAGCACTTACAAGTATCGAACGATTGCCAAGCAATCACTTTACACAGTAAGCCATAAATTTTCATTATCTCTTTAACTACTGAAACTACCAAACGTGATTAAACCATTATTTTCGATTCTTTATTCTATCTTTACCTAATGTTTTTTTTTTTTTTTTTATTAAATGTACTATTGCATGAATAAGTTTTTCAATTTACAGCATCCTTTTACCAATAGAATACTTAAAGCACAAGGGGTAAATGCTGACCAATAGGAGAGCAGGACCTTATGGGGTGACTAGCATCAGGAACCAATGGGAGAGCGGGAGGATGGTGGCGAGTTTACTCAGTTGGCGGCGCGGGAGTTTTAAAATTGTTCTCGGTGGTCCGGGTGAATCTCGGGACTTTACAGCAACAACCTTTCATATCTTGAAAACTTTTCGTATGTAGAGCTGTAAAATTTTTCGTATTTGCTTTCGTATCTCGAGTTTTTCGTAAGTTGAGCCTTTTGTACGTCGAGGTACCACTGTATACGTGTAGTTAGTGAAGAGAGAGGGGAGGGTTGGTAGTAAGGGTTGCGTAGTAACGCCCCATCTTGCCTGAAAGCACACGTCACACTGTGCCCAAGGCTACGATCTTTGAGCAAAGAGATCTTCATTTATGATAAATAACAAAGTTTTGGTTTTTTAATACCCAAAATGGAATATGAAATTCACATTAATCATGATTTACTAAATTGTCTTTGTAAAAAGAGAGTACACCTTCCAGTTTCACCTCTGACATTCTCTTGCATTTACGTTTGTTTATCTTTGTTTCGGCAAGAATTTCATCATGCCAAAGAGGAAAATACAAGGAAAACATCTCGCTAACATACAGAAGAAGAAAATTCACTGTAATAAGCCGAGTTAGTGAAGGAAAGAGAGAGAGTTGCGTAGGGAGGAGTGCCCCAGGCTACGATATATGAGCAAAGGGATCACCATTTATGATTAAATTATGATAAATAAAATAGTTTTGGTTTATTAACTAAGCAAAAAAGAAAAAGAAAATACATTCATAATAATCATTATTTATTAACATGTCTTTATAGAAATACGAAGGAAAACTTTGAACACCCGTATCTCAAAACTATACTTATTGACCTTCAAAATATATCTTCTCACTTAGTTTTAAAGCTATAACATTGGAATTTGGTATATAACTCAGAAAGACATTATAGAACAATCAAATAGAGCCCATTTTTCCAATTTTTGTTTCGTCTTTTTTTTATAATTTTTTTTCTCCTGATTTATAGGGTTTATTTTTTTACCATATTGAAAAATTCATATCTATCAAAAAAATGACTTTTCGAAAAAAAACTCCTCATTCGATTGGAGGTCAACATCAGGTCTATATATGATAGTAATCCCAGGTCTTAATATTAAATATCAAGGGAGGAGATAGAATTTGAAAAATGGCTATTTTCGGGATAAATCGCCCTGGCATCACAAAACCGAAGGTCAGAGGCAAAAATCATATGCGGTTTGGAGATGTCCCAAGTCACCTTATTACGTGGTATGAATATCAAAGTCCTGTCCTTAAAAAATGGCCAGCCGGCCCCCTTAAGAACCGCCCGACATAAAGCCTCAGATAGATCAGCAAGAGAGGGCAGAGATGACATGGAAGGGAGATGGAGCATACTGGATGGCAGCAATGACATCACGGGAGCAAACGATGACGACACAGTAGAGCAAGGCAGCACAGCAGAGGGAACTGGGAATGACCTCATCGATGGAAGTGACATGACCAGGGGTGGCGACGTCACAGCTTCCCCTTGATCTGAGGAAGCGGCAGACGCCACTGGCGGAGAGATACAAAATGGCTGACCCCGTGACGTCATCAGCAGCACTGACACGAGGAAGTGGCAAGCATCACTGGTGGAGCAATACAATATGGCTGACCCCAACGAAGACGAGGCCAGAAGGAGGGGGGAGTGCTTGGGTAGCTTGATGGGGGAGGCAAGCATCCATGATATGCGTCAGCAAACCCTCCAAGGAGGGTGAACTCTGTAGTCCAAGTAACCCCCAGAGCTCTGCCATTTTGGACGCCTCCGAATCTGAAAAAAAAGAAACTGATGAAAAAGCCTCCTCCCTCGCAGGAAGTAAATTAAGTTCCGAGGAAGAGGGGGTGAAATTACAAAATAAATCAGCCTGAGGGCCTCCCGATACTTCCAACGACGAATTGATGGAAGAAAAGGAAGGAGATAAAGGCACAACAACCCTAGATTGGGGTGTGAATGCGGCAGAAGACGAAGCATCAGGCCGAGGAGATGAAAACCCCTCCCATGAAGGAAGGGTAGAAACTCTACAATGCTCCCTCTTACTATAAAATAACTTCCACTGCTCTCTGGGCCACACACGACATTCCAGGCAGGGATTCGTTATAGTACAAACATTAGCACGACACCTACTGCATGTGGAGTGTGGGTCTGTCGCTGAAGAAGCCAGGACATGAAAACACTGGAAACCTTGAGTTCCCAGGCACATACATTGGCGAGGCCGAGAAGGAGCAGAAGCAGCCATAATACAAGCACACACACAGAATCACAAGCGAAAATGGACAACGAACCAGATAAAAGCCCGAGAGGGCAACCTCG
This sequence comes from Macrobrachium nipponense, assembly GCF_015104395.2. NCBI lineage: Eukaryota > Metazoa > Arthropoda > Malacostraca > Decapoda > Palaemonidae > Macrobrachium > Macrobrachium nipponense. The sequence goes on along the minus strand of NC_061094.1, from coordinate 28,676,341 downwards.
ACTCTCACCCAGGCGGTCAAGAAAAAGACTGAATGCGGTGGCGTGGGTGCGTGGTCCTTGACCAATTTTCACCCAATATATGCACGTGTTGCCAGATCTCACAAGATTCCTTGCTTTTCATCTGCGATTTAACCGGATCCAGCTAGGTGCTAGAAAATTATCCTATCCTATTGTTAAGACTGAAGGTTTGTTTGTGTATGAACAAATTAAAAACTTACCTCTAGACAATGGAGAATTTTTACTTTCAGGCATTTTCTGCTGTCGACTGCCCAGTCCTGCAAGCAAAGCACCTATGCTTCCTGTCACTTTTGATTCTGGAAAAAAAAAAATTTATTTTCATTATAAGTAATAAGAAATGACCTACAAAAAGCTTATGAATTTTGTCAATTAGTAATTGCTTCATAAATTATGCACTGCATGAATGTGGCCTTGAAATTGATAGTTACACCTCATCAAGGTTAAGATAATTCTGTCATATTTGATTTGAATCCAGTGCAAAATGTGTAAATAGTTATTAAAATTACTATAAAAATCCTGTGTTCTTGAACTAATCCAGAGGCAGGAAATATCTTGCTTGACACTAAAAACACTAAACAAATTGATGAATACTATAAATGTATATTACATAAAAGAACAAGACACATCTAACAACACATACCGCAACCTTATGATGTTGGGTTGAGGTCAGAAACTGTATTATCATCACTAACATTGTATAAATAAAGGTTTTTGCCACGAAGGAAAAAATGAAAAAGCAAGATAGCCAAGTACTTTCGGTCTTGTTCCAACCCTTTACTAAGGCAAACTTAGTAAAGGGTCAGAACAAGACCGAAAGTACTCGGTTATCTCGCTTTTTCATTTTTTCCTTCGTGGCAAAAACCTTTATTTATACATAGCATCACGTTTTATATACTTCGTGATCAAGTTATTCACTGACATAGTATATATGAAATTCAAACAAAAAGCTGTAAATATAAACAAAAATATCTGAAAAATTACATAATTTATGGATGGGAAGACAATTAGATAGAACAGATACAAGAGCAACTGTTAAACAGCACAGCCCTAATATGTTTCTTACCGATGTTATCTTGATGATCATCTTCACTTTTCATAGCAGATACCCGGGGAGTCTTTCCTTTTCTTGATGCAGCAGCTCTTTTAACATTAGCTTTTTCTGAGGGTAATTCTTTTTCTTCTGGTGACTTACAGTTATTTTTTTCAACATCACCTGACTTTACTAATGATGTCTTTCTTGGTGACATACCCTTATTTCCTGAAGAAAAAATAAAAAATAAAAATAATTTTTAAATAAGAAAAATGTTAAATATTTTGTATTTTTCATAAAATAACAAACCAGTAGTCTTAACATAAGGATAAATTTTCTAGGGCCAGCTTGAACCAGTGAAAAATTCAAAAGATCTGTATTACAAGGAACTGCTGGCATCTGTCCTCTGTTATGAGTTAGGTGGAACAGCCACCGACCTACGTTGGGCTTTGTGACAAGTTAGTCTTCCAACCCAGAATAAACTGTCAAGAAGGGTGGTTAGAGGTGGGCCACAACATCCACATTATATTAACCTTATTCAAGGCAAATATCTGAGCTTTGTTCTCTTGGGATAGCAATCTATTTTTGCCCATAGCAAAAAAAAGCACACAAAATGGGGCCAAATACACAAAAAATGTATGTGCACAATCAGATAAGACAATATTTTGATGTTTACTCTCCACCTGCGTGGAAGAATACTAGATAGGTTGCCATGTTGCTTAAAATTGCAGAAGAATTGCCAGATGTCCCAAGGAACAAATAATAGATTTTCCTCTAATAATAAATGCTCCTGGGAGAATTTCAAATATACAGCAAATTCAGCATTTAGCGAATACTCAATCCACCGAGATTGTATATTTCACAATACTTAGGTAAGATAACATGCTTTAAACTGATCAAGAGAACATTATCTCTTACCAAACTCCTGGGCTTCCTTCCTATCCTTTAAAGATGAATCAGGCAGATTCTTTTCAGAAGCCTCGGATTCTGATTTTCCTTCTTCTGATGACAATATTTTTTCCTTTGACAAATCATCACACGCTACAACTGGACCCCCTTTTCCTAATAAAGGAAGATATTTGATCAAGGTAATAATTTTTTGAAAATAACAAGAAAAACACGATACATAAAATACAGTATTTTGACAAAATACCAAACTAATTTTAATAGATTGATAAAGTGATAATTAATAATAATTTACATAAGGTAACATCAGAGATTGTTTCTGGAGTAGATTACACAATGGGTAGTCCTCAATAATTGTCAAAATCAATTTCAACATGTAATTTTACAATAAAACTACATACTAGTAGGGAAAAGAAATGCTGTATATCAATATTAGTCAGATACACAAATTCTTTAGAGTTAAATCTTACATAATTACACATCAGGAGAATGCAATTTTGGTCAGTCAAATGAGAATGAGAATCTACAGTTAACAATACACAAGCTAAGGAAGAGTCACTACTATACTTGTAATACCTATCATTTTCCTATTCTATCTTGCTTTATTATCTTCATTAAATTATTATAAAATTTTTTAATGAAAACACATTTTCCTAAAATAAGCTAAAAGGCTATAAACTTGCACTAATAGATTTCACAGAATATATTGTAATGCTGGAAAAAGCTTTAGTACCCTCATATCAAATTCATATAAAATAATTCTACATATTAGACCCTAAAGATAAAAAAATATATGGTGCAGATGGATACGGAAATGTAGAATGGAATGGTACATAAGTAACACCAAAGTTAAAGCAATGGAATAAGTAGTCAGGATATGACTACATGGATGCTGTAAAATAAGTGTAAACATGAAGTCAATACGGTATTAAATTTAACAAGTATAAGCATGAAATCAATACAGTGCATCCTCAACTTCAGGTGGGGATCTGTTCCAGAGACGCGCTGCAATTTAATTTCCACCAAAAGTCGGTTTTTCTCTGCTACCAGCACTTTAACAGCACTCACGGCGCCATAACTTGATGTTACAGAGCCGTAAGCGCCGTTAACTTAATGCTCAACAGCACTTAAAGCGCCATAACTTGATGCAACATTAAGAACCATGGTGAAAAAGCACCTTAAGATCGAATCGCTGTAAGTCAAAGACACACTGTACTACAGTATTAAATTTAACAAAATGTCATGAAAGCTGCTCAGGACTATCAAATATAAATGGAAACAAAAAGTATAATTAGAACTGCTCAGGACTATTAACCCTCTGGTGATCCAATGATGCAAAACCACGTCACTAAATTTTTTGCTATAATTGCTCCGATGACACGGTTTCCGCATCATCCGAAAGTCATTGTGGGGGGGGGGGGGGGGGGTAATCCAAAGAACACAAGGACTGCCCCATTGCGTGGGCAGATACTGGACCTACAAGAAAATGTAAACAGGAAACTGATGAGCACCAAGAGGAGCTTACGACGGATGACCTGAAGGAGTTGGAGGCCATGCAACATAACGTCGTTCAAGAGGAGTTCTCTAGCAGCGGCGAGGAGGAGGACGACGACCCTATGACAACTGGGCAAATTAAGGAAATTAAGGTTCCCCTACTTGTTCTGGCTGCCTTTTTCCTAAAGTGCCATCATTTGTAGAAAAAAAGACACCATGAAAAGGCTTACACAGGTCATATGCTTGCGCAATGCGATGAGGCTTGCCTGAGTCGTTTCAAGAACATTGTGAAAAGTAGGCAGAAGCAATCTTCCTTGGATAGTTATTTTTTAAAGAGGCCTTTAGTAGGAGTAAGCAAAAAGGAAGATCCAATTGATACAAAAAAAAAACAGAAAGTTGAAAGTGGTGATGAAGTTGAAATTTTGTATATAAAAAAAATAAAATAAAAATATGTAATGTATAAAAAAAGTAAAAAATAAGTAAAAATAAAAAAAAAGAAATTTCTTTTTTTTAATTTTAATTTTTAGTAAAGTTAAGTGTTACAGTTTTGTTAATGTGTTTCATAAAGTTTAGTTTATGTATGTTTTCCTTACATTTTTTTATGTGTTTCGTAAAGTTAAGTGTACGTACATATTTGCCGTTTGTCCTCCTCTGTCGCCACTTTTGGAGATAGCCTCACTCGAACGGTAAGCTTCCACATTTTACTACATACGTACAGTATTTCTTGTATACCATGTACACTAATACACTTTATTTACAGGTAATTAGCAGTATGTATTAGGTTAGGTATTGAATGGTCCAAATTGTTGTAGTATTTCATTGTTTATAGGTCAATTTAGCTTTATTATGAAATTTACTGGGGTGTTTTTGGAGGGCTTGGAACAGATTAGCCCTTTTACATGTAAAATGCGGTCCAAGATACGAAAAACTCATGATACGAAGGCCGCCTCAGAACATTAATTTCGTATCTAGAGGTACCACTGTGTGTATATGTATATGTATATGTATATGTATATGTATATTGTGACGTTTATAGATCGTTCGTCTACCCGCAATTAACTAATTAATTAGATTTGGAAAACGGCAGCCATTTCTTTAGAATATCAGCTGATTTTTAGTAACCGCGGGAAACCCAAAACCCGCCAGCTAGAGATAGGAAGTTCCCCAGTTGGGGGAAAAGAGTTCTATCAGCTGTAGGGACGTATCTCAAAAGGGAAGGGTGTAGGCAGATTGGTACTTCTTAGACCTATACCTTAAGCTCTCTTTCCTGTGACCCCTCTGCTGGCTGTATGCTTGTTTTCCAGGATTTGCCTTTGATCGTGGGGGTTAAGCTGACCTCCAACCCCCAAGCAACCCAACTGAATTCTGTCTCAGTCGGCTGCGAGACGTGATCTCGGACAGAGGTCAAATTACCTGCCTTCCTTTAGGCCTACCCAGGGCGTGAGTGTCGCGCCGATGACCCAGACCTCAGACAAAGGGGCCCCCATACTTTCCTACAAAGAGCCACATTTTCTTCAAAGGTCCACACTGAACACGACATCCAGGTACGTCTTGTGGAACAGCATATTGCCAGTCTCTCCCAACCTATTATCATTGTGATCCTCATTCTCCCAATCAATTTCCAGCAACAAAAGGAATTCATCCCTTTGTTCCCGCTCACTGCCTCATGGCCGCATGTTTCCCCTGGTGTGATCGTCCCAGACCAATGGAGTCATTGCATACTTCAGTGAAACCTTAAAAGTTTCCTTCTCCCCAGTATTAGAGAATTAATTAATCAAAGCAAGAAGTCATTCTTCCTTTTATCTCGTTTAATCTGGGATTCTTTTCCAGATTCCATGAGTCACGTGCCGTCTCTCTGCCGCAAGTGTGCATTAACCCAAGTGAATGAAAATCAGCTTGAATTGAATGAGACTATAAGCCTCAACGTGGGGGCCAATATCATTTAAATTTTCTCCAGGCCAGCACGGGCCTTTTTTGTAAATAAATAGTTTTAAAGTAAACGAGCTGAGTTTTCTGGCGACCTTCCCTCTAAAGAAAGAAAAATCATAAACTATCAGTTTACGGTAAGTTCAAGCAATTCCCTCTTGAAATCCCTCAATCATTTCTGTTTACGTATCTAGCTTCTCTCAAGGCCCTATATACGTAACATTGGCGAATCTTGCCTGGATTGAAACTGAGCTTGCTTAAAAAAAGTCTTGTTAAATCGCGTTATCCGTTGTTAAAACGTAAACTGTAAATTATTTTACAAAGCGTAAATCAAGCACACTTGCAGGGAAAGAAGACACACTGACTCACGGTAAGGTATTCCATTCATTAATATGATTATTTATAACCAAATATGTTAGCTTAAGGTACGTTAAGGATTTTTATTTAGAAGTGTTTTAAACAAATGTGAAGGTAGAAATATTATTATATTGTAACGGCCAGAGCGCCGAGCGAATTCTGTTATTTTATAAATCGCATTGTGCTCGTCGGACGAGACAGCACGTGTGCAGATAGATGCCAGAAAGGACCAGATCAAACTAGGAAGTGCTTTGCCAGTGTTTATTGCTGTATTAGAAAGCCTAGCTAGTTAGGAGTGTTTACTAATAGTTACGGCAAAAGAAGTGTACAATTCTTTTGTCTGTGATATGTTAGGGTATCCATTTTTAACTTAGTTTTCATTCCAAGTGTTGGTAACCGCTACCTCTCAGCTTAAATTCAGCTTAGAGCATTCTCGCGCCTGCGCGGTCTCAACCAACCTTCGTCTCATTCACAGCGGCAGCCATGTTTTTATCCCTTTCAGAATTATCTAAACCATTTAAGCAAAGTAACGTAAGTCTCAAAGTTTTAACGTAAATAATATCGATCTTGGTACTAGTATCTATCGTCCTGCCAGAAAAATTAACGTAATTCGCCTTGAATAAGAAAGTAGTATTTTGTGTTGTAAATTGCCTTCGCATTTACAGAGAATCAGCTGATTCGCCATCAATGCTAGCACACCGTGGTGCTAACCTACTCTTCTCGCCTCACGTGTTTCACCTCGCATCGCTCACTCGCGCGCTGAGCGAAAATTTCATTTCACTTAACGTAACCTCATTTACAATTGTTTGCTAACATCGTTTTCAAATCCTTACCGTAATTTTTCACTTGTCCTTACGTAAAGTTAACGTAAATCTTAAAAGTAGAGTCACTTGCAAGAATTGTTAACGTAAAACGCGTCTTTGTGAAATTCATATTGAACCGCAAATCATTTCATAAGCGCAAGCCGCTAACATTAACGTAAAAATCGTTCAACGCGCCTTTGAGCGCGTTATCATTTTTCATAAAACGTTATCAAAAGCAATTCTTTCACAAAAAACGTTAACGTAAGTAGATAATTTAACGCAAGTTGCGTCATATTAAACGAACATTAGTTCAATTCAAATATAAGGGAGTTCATTCATATATCATTTTCACCCTCTCCGAGAGAGAGAGAACCAGAACCCAGTATTCACGAAGCCAAGAGTGCTACATCTTACCATTAATTATAGCATGCAGAATAACATTATTTTAGTCTCTGTGTCTTTCATTTACACAGCGTGATACGTACGCGCATGTGTCCATTGCAGTTTTGCAAGCATTTATTTATTTCATTTATCGAGTACTTCAGCGAGTGACTGAGCATTTCTAAAATTTCCATTACCTGTCGTTGCCCGAGTGGTCTTTTCATTTTTTCTTTTATCCCAAAAGACTTGCGTATACCGCAAGCACAATTCGCACAGTGTGCCACGCCAATTCATTACTTCCAGACAGGGAAGTCGTTACAGTTTAGGACTGGCCACCACCAGTGCACGTCAGGTCTTACCATTTTACAGTGCCACTAATTCTTGACACTGTCCATCGACTGGCTGCTGAAGTACTCCCACCTTTTACTTTCTCTCTCCACTATTACCCTCTGCCATGAGCAGTGCCATTTCACTTCAGTAATTCAAATTTAAGTATACTGCATGTAGTGTTCGGAACACTCAACAAGGGAACGCCTCCCAGAAGTGCCGCAATACCAGCCCTAAGTGCTGACAAACCTGCGTGTCCGTCCTTACGGAACGCCCAAATAATTAGTGTGTCCGTGTACAAGGGTCAGTGATCCTTCGGAACACTCAACAAAGGGAACGCCTCCCGAAGCGCCGCAATACCAGCCCTAAGTGCTGACAAACCTGCGTGTCCGTCCTTACGGAACGCCCAATTCATTAATGTCCGTGTACAAGGGTCAGTGATCCTTCGGACCAATCAAGGGAACGCCTCCCGAAGTGCCATCGCACCTGTACAGACGTACAGGTAGCCCATTCCAACGTCTCCCAAGTTGGGAACGCCCGTAAGTGTGACGTACACAGCACACTTCATTCGATTTTTTCACCTCAGCAGAAGGTGCCATTCACAAAGTGCCACCGAGCACCCAGTCTTTTCACTTTTCATTACCACATTGCAGAACCCATTTCCAAGTGAGTGCCACTTTCCACAGTAGGCACTCCTATTCCATTCAGTACCCTTTCCTGGCCATTATTTTCATTTTCTTCCGAGCCTCTACTGTAGCCTAACGGGAAATGTCTTCCCCTTGCTTCCCGCGACTTCTTTGCCAGAGAGCTAGAGAAGCTCGGAGCCCTCATAACTCTGGGCAAGGAGGCCGGTTACACTGGACCAGCACTTGACCAGTGGATAAAGGCGCAGCAGGCTGCTGCGCGCCTGCAAGAAAGGGAAGAAAGAGAAGCAGAGGAGAAAGCCGGAGAAGCAGAGAGAAAAGAAAGAGAAGCAGAGAGGAAGGAAAGAGAAGAAGAGAGAAAGCATGAGCTAGCTCTCCTAGATGACGCAATCTCTCTGCTAGTTTCCAAGCCCCAGACCATGAGCTGGACTCCCGGTGGGTTTTTTTTTTAAGAGGTGGTTGCGGAGGTTCTGCACCACTTGTTGTGTGCGTGGGCATGCTGTGGATTCCGACCAGTGCCCAAGTCGGTCTCTACCTTGGGAGGAGAGCTTCCAGGGTGAACTTCTCCAAGGCTACCATGTAGCCCTGCCTGATGAACAGTCTCCTACGGCCTATCAGTGGGTACAAGTCATGGCCGACACCGAAGCCCAGGTCTCCCTTATTTCCAGAAAGGCATTGCCTAGGGGTGCCAAAATCCAGACGAACGAAGAAATTCAGTTTGAATGGATTGACGGTAACCTCTATTCTGTTCCTCGGGTCCTTCTGAATGTAAAAATGCCCTTTCTGGACCAGGTGACCAAGGAAACCACATTGTGCCGCCTGGCCGTAGTTGACCAATTCCATGATGTTTATCAGGTAATATTGGGCCGAGATCTACTTAAGCCGTATCTCCCCTGGACGCAGCTCCCACTACCAGGTGCACCGGATCCCTGCAGCATGCCTCATAATCAACCCTCAATTTTAGATTCAGAGGCTAGTGCCTCCGATGTCCCAGACATCCCTTTTATTTGTGAACCTGGCCCTGACCCAGTGTCAGAGCCAGACGCTTCTCCCGCATCATCTCAGCCTCTTACCATTTTACCGCCTACCTCCTCCACTTTGGAAGAGGTAAGCCCACCAGTTAACCCCGGACTTGCTTCCGAGGATGATTCAACGGAGGTTTCCTTAACCTCCCCACGTCACATCACTGCCAGAGAGGACTCTTCACCTGTGCCAGAGCACACTGCCAGCCTTGGTGACTCCGCAGATTCGCAACCTGTGGGGCCATCTCGGCCTTATCATCCAGTGCCACGGAAGAGGTTCTGGAACAAGTTCTGCCGAGACTGTGGCCGCAAGGGTCACATGTCTGCAAATTACGGAGGGTGCGCGAACCACAATATTCCGGCCATCGCAATGGCCGTCACCAATCCTTCTTCTCTAGGACCCCCAGCTAAGGGCCCTATAACCGTCGCACCCCTCCAAAGCCATTATCAGCCAAGCCACGTCAGAGCCTACGACGACTCTGGCGCTCAAATCTCCCTGATACGGGAAGACAGAATTCCCCGAGGGGCTAATGTTGATAGACGTCGATTGATCACCATTGAAGGTATCAATCACATTAAACTGATCCTTCCGACCGTCCAATTGAGGGTCACTAGACCTCACTTCTCCAAAGTTTGTACCCTTGCAGTTGCAAGCTACATTCCAGGAGGTTACGACCTCCTCCTAGGGCAAGACATGAAGTCTCCCTCGCATTCCAAAAAGCCTAGGGGTCCTAACCCCACAACAAATCACTCCAAAGCAAGGAGTCATCGAAATTCTACTTCCTCTAGGAAGTATGTCCACCAACAGTCTCCCCCGTTACCAAGGAGGGAGATTGACCATTCGCAGTTCCGTTGCAAAACCTGTAACGTAATAGGGCACTCTACTAATTGGCCTAGGTGCCCTAGCAAACTACCAGCAGCGGGCACTGTCCAAGTCCCACAAGGCTTAGCCTTCCAAAAGAGACAGGACCCTCTGTCTCCCATAACCAAGGGCACGCTGAGAGGTATTGCACCTCCGGTACCCGCCACAGGTCCAGTCGACCTCAACCCTCTGCCAGTGCCACTTGGCAGCACTGAGCAGTGCCAAGCTCCGTCCAGCCTGGACGTAGAGCAACCACGGAACTTGACTTCTGCGCCTGGCCCCGAGCTAGTGCCGGCGCCAAACCTAACCAAGGATCCTCCTACAGGAGATCCTCCAACAGGCATGGAGCTTACCGCAGCCCATGGCCAACCCAAAGTCCATGAGTCTTCTTCACCCTCATCACTGTCGCCCGAGGATGAACCTCCGGCAGACCTAACCTTCATACCTCCTCTGGAAAACCAGGAACTGCCCAACCAGGAGTCAGCCTGGAGTTTTCCCCTCACGACGGTTGCCGCAGCAGCCGGAGTGAGGGCCTCCCCTGCAGTAGGTTCCACCTCTACGACGGTTGCTGCAGAGACCGAAGTAGGGTGTTCTCCTGCAATCCCTCAGGCTACCACTGCCTCTGCTCCTGCCGGCGTTTCTGGCCTTTCCCCAGAGTCGGTGCCTCCGTCTACTCCAAGGACTGGTATAGCCAGGTCCTGGAGGAATAAGAAGAAGAAGAAGAAGGGACGTCATTAACAAACTAACACAAAAGAGCCACATGCTCTCCTTGACACCTGTGCCCGAGGTTTTTACAGTGTCGCATTCATTTGCAGAATGATCCTGGCACCTACCCAGAGAAGGTAGCCAGCCTGATCTCTGCCAGTAGCACTAACCCTCTAACCCCTAGCCATTGTAATACTAACCCTCACTTAATATAATTACCTCATTGCATTTCCCTCCTGGTAAAATTAAACCACTCATCATCCCCACGCATCATTACCTCTCATTATGTATGAACAGTTCCGTCGCTGAACTACTGCTGTGCGTACCACACTCTGGAATGATTGCGTCTTCATTTAACTGTATTGAGTAGGTTAGGCTAATGATTTAGTACCAGGGCATTAGGTTAGTAGCAAGTAGAATTTTCAAGTAACCTTATCTAGGGGAAGAGTAGACTGTCGTCACAAAGACAACCCGTAGTTATTAATTAGGTTCTAGACTATACTCACTAAATTAAGTTAGTACACTTAGCATCTTTGCCTATAAGTTAGGTAGGCCACTGTAGTTAGCTGTATCGCTGCTCAAAAAAACTTCAAGTTGGAGTAGGAGAACGGGGTAGTCGAGACGATCAATTTATTTAAGCCAAGACCTTCACACCCGAAAGGGAGTGAATGCCTTTCTTAACAGGGGGAGCTGACGTTTAAAGATCGTTCGTCTACCCCGCAATTAACTAATTAATTAGATTTGGAAAACGGCAGCCATTTCTTTAGAATATCAGCTGATTTTTAGTAACCGCGGGAAACCCAAAACCCGCCAGCTAGAGATAGGAAGTTCCCCAGTTGGGGGAAAAGAGTTCTATCAGCTGTAGGGACGTATCTCAAAAGGGAAGGGTGTAGGCAGATTGGTACTTCTTCAGACCTATACCTTAAGCTCTCTTTCCTGTGACCCCTCTGCTGGCTGTATGCTTGTTTTCCAGGATTTTGCCTTGATGTGGGGGTTAAGTGACCTCCAACCCCCAAGCAACCCAACTGAATTCTGTCCTCAGTCGGCTGCGAGACGTGATCTCGGACAGAGGTCAAATTACCTGCCTTCCTTTAGGCCTACCCAGGGCGTGAGTGGCGCGCCGATGACCCAGGCCTCAGACAAAGGGGCCCCCATACTTTCCTACAAAGAGCCACATTTTCTTCAAAGGTCCACACTGAACACGACATCCAGGTACGTCTTGTGGAACAGCATATTGCCAGTCTCTCCCAACCTATTATCATTGTGATCCTCATTCTCCCAATCAATTTCCAGCAACAAAAGGAATTCATCCCTTTGTTCCCTCTCACTGCCTCATGGCCGCATGCTTCCCCTTGTGTGATCGTCGCAGACCAATGGAGTCATTGCATACTTCAGTGAAACCTTAAAAGTTCCTTCTCCCAGTATTAGAGAATTAATTAATCAAAGCAAGAAGTCATTTTTCCTTTTATCTCGTTTAATCTGGGATTCTTTTCCAGATTCCATGAGTCACGTGCCGTCTCTCTGCCGCAAGTGTGCATTAACCCAAGTGAATGAAAATCAGCTTGAATTGAATGAGACTATAAGCCCCAACGTGGGGGCCAATATCATTTAACTTTTCTCCAGCCAGCACGGGCCTTTTTTGTAAATAAATAGTTTTAAAGTAACGAGCTGAGTTTTTCTGGCGACCTTCCCTCTAAAGAAAAGAAAAAATCATAACTATCAGTTTACGGTAAGTTCAAGCAATTCCCTCTTGAAATCCCTCAATCATTTCTGTTTACGTATCTAGCTTCTCTCAAGGCCCTATATACGTAACAATATATATATGTATATATATATATAATATATATATATATATATATATATATATATATATATATCTATATAATATATATATATATATATATATATATATATATATATATATATATATATATATATATATATATATATATATATATATTATATATATATATATATATATATAGACACACACATTGACCGCCATACTTCAGCCGGAATTTATGCATGCGCAGATAATTTTTTGTATGGCAGTTTGTGCATCTATAAATAATTTCAATGTGCATGTATTATATATCATCTGAACGACCATTCCTTGTACTTTATCATACTGAACAGCAAAATACAAAATTATAAACGTTTCTATATAACAATCGTTGCTGTATATTTTCTTACAGAAAATAAATGATTGTCAGTAATCTAACGACAATTGCTCAATTCTATTCTAACAATAAATATCTTTCTTTTGTGTGTTCTATGTGAAATTTATTCAGCTTTCTAATGCCACCTTTATTTTTTTTCTATCTTTATTTCTTACTTAGGTACGAAATGAAATGTCAACATAAGTAGGTTGGAAAATCAGAAAATTGCACTCCGTAAAAACTTAGCATTTTTTAATCGGTAACAGCTAATTAGCAAAATGATGGCTTCCACATGTAAGTTCAAACATTTCCACACTTTATGTATGAAATAAACTCCCCAAACCTAATTATTATATTTTTCATGATTATTTTAAATAATATCTACGATTTTCCTAAAAAATTTCACATTCACCACTTCTTTGGCAAAAAATTCAATCTTTTGCCAAAATCATAAAAACAAACAAGAATTACATATGTATATCAGTTATAGTTTGGATGTATCGATTTTTACAAAAAAACCTTTTCCGTGCGAGCCCCACTTTTCCATCCACAGCGCAAGTCACGTAATGGGTAACGCTATAGGAACCGCCGTAAGCACAAGAGGGTCGACAAAATATGGAATATGTGATTTTTGATGCTAGAAACTAGTTGGGATTAGTTTGTAATGATCCTTTTCCATGTGTTTCCATCTCGAGTCCTACCTCTGTATTATTTTTTAAAATTTACTCTCTCTATCACCTCTTGGGCTTTCCTCTCCATGTCCTTAGCACTTCCATTTCCATGATCTCTCCAGCAACTTGTCGCTCACCATCTTCCCTACTTAACCCTTAAACGCCGAGTGGACGTATTTTACGTCGACATTTTTTGTCTCTTGGGTGCCGACTGGACGTATTTTGCGTCGACATACAAAAGTTTTTTTAAAAATTCACGGAAAAATACTAATAGGCCTACCAGCCGAAAACTCTTGAATCATGCGCCTTGGGGGATGCTGGGAGTTCACGGATCAAGGTGTTGTTTTGTTTACAATCGTTACGCAGGCGCGCAAGCGCGAATTTCTTTCTTGCCGCACTAAAAAGTATCGTTGACACATCTCTGAAATTATTTCGTCACCGACATAATTTTTGTACCATTGTAAATTAGCCGTTACATGGAGTATATGGAGTATTATATATGAAAATGTGCGCATTTTTATGTAAAATACAACAAAAAAATACTCATAATTGTAGCTTTTAATAGTTTTGAGATATTTTCATATAAATAATAAGTGCCAAAATTTCAACCTTTGCTCATCTTTGACTCTACCGAAATGGTAAAAAAACGCAATTGTAAGCTAAAACTCTTAAATTTTAGTAATATTCAATTATTTACCTTCATTTTGCAACAAATTGGAAGTTTCTACCACAATATTTCGATTTATGGTGAATTTATGAAAAAAAATTTTTTCTTACGTCCGCGCAGTAACTCTTCTGAAAAAAATCATGTGTGCGATTGTGGTAATGTTTGCACCATTTTAAATTAGCTGTTGCATAAAGTTTTATATATGGAAATGTGCACAATTTCATGCACAAAACAACTAACAACAACCCATGGTTTTAGCATTTATCAGTTTTGAAATATTTTCATATAAAAAATGATAAGTGACACATTTTCAACCTTCGGTCAACTTTGACTCTACCGAAATGTTAAAAAATCGCAATTGTAAGCTAAAACACTTATATTCTAGTAATATCCAACCATTTACCTTCATTTTGCAACAAATTGGAAGTCTCTTAGCACAATATTTTGATTTATGGTGAATTTATGAAAAAATTAACATTTTCCTTACATCTGCGTGGTAACTCTTCCGAAAAAATCATACGTGCGATTGTGGTAATGTTTGCACCATTTTAAATTAACCGTTACATAAAGTTTTATATATGAAAATGTGCGCAATTTCATGTAGAATACAACAATAAATAATTGAAGGTTGTAGCTTTTCTCATTTTTGAAATATTTGCATATAAATCCCGATAAATAGAAAAAAAACCACGTGGTCAACTTTGACTCTACCGAAATGGTCGAAAAACGCAATTGTAAGCTAAAACTCTTACAGTCTAGTAGTATTCAGTCATTTATCTTCATCTTGAAACAAATGCGAAGTCTCTAGCACAATATTTAGATTTATGGTGAATCTAAAAAAAAAAATGCCTTCCCTCCACGCACGGATTCTCCGCCGCAAATCTCCGAAATATGTATGTCGCATTCTCGGAATATTTGCTCCGTTTCATATTAGGCGTTTCATATTAGGCATTTCATAGAGTTTTTAATATGAAAATGTACGTAATTTCATGTAGAATAAAACGAAAAATATTTGAAGGTTGTAGCTTTTCTAATTTCCGAAATAATTGCATATAAAAAATATATATATTTAAAAATTCGACATTCGGTCAACTTTAACTCATTAGATATGGTTGAAAACTGCAATTGTAAGCTAATACTCTTACAGTATAGTAATATTCAATCATTTGTCTTCAATTTGAAACAAATTCGAAGTCTCTAGGACAATATTTAGATTTATGGTGAATTTTTGAAAAAAATATTTGTTTACGTTCGCGCGTTACAAATTCATGCATCATTTTGTGATAATATTTTCTCTGTGTTGCTTTTATTATTTTACAATGTTATATACCAAAATGATTGCAATTTAATGTATATTACATTGAAAAAAAAATTAACTCGTTAGCTTTCACCATTTAGCGCATAGCGCGATTTGAATACAATTATATATGAAATTTTGTTTTCGCGCTATCATATATTGCATTATTTATATGCGATAAATATCTTTTTTTTCATTTCTGATGGTTGCATACTAAACTTCGGGCAATGACAAAAAAAGGAGCCAAAAATGAACTCTTAATCTTGAAAACTAAGCACGCTGTGATTTAAAAAAAAAAATATTTTTTCCGCTTCCGCGCTCACTCCGAGACCCCCCCGGCACACGGAAGACAATTTTTAATATACCCCTTCGGCGTTTAAGGGTTAATTGATGCTATACCATCTGAGCACCCTTTCTGCTAAATCTAATTAATTTTATTCTATTGTCTTTAGCCATGCCTTTCTACTTCATACAATGTAGCAGGTCTTATCAGCCTTATGGACTGTGCCCCTCAGCCAAACAGGGGGTCTCTTTGCTCAGTATGCCTGAAACCACCTCC
The DNA here is from genome assembly GCF_015104395.2 of Macrobrachium nipponense. Taxonomy (NCBI): domain Eukaryota; kingdom Metazoa; phylum Arthropoda; class Malacostraca; order Decapoda; family Palaemonidae; genus Macrobrachium; species Macrobrachium nipponense. Next base: position 28,660,513 of record NC_061094.1, on the reverse strand, counting down.
AATTATTCCATCCACCCTGAATTCTACAGTTAACCTTTTTATCCATAACACCTAATGCATCCATTATCTTGATGTCCACTTCTCCCGGCTTTATTGTGGCTAACTGGTCATCATCCATCTTGCTTGTCATATATTAATTCTTTAGATATGCCCCAATACATACCCTTATAGTTGGCAAATGGCAGAATTTAAAATAAAACACTGGCTTGAGTAAGCCTCTCTCTCTCTCTCTCTCTCTCTCTCTCTCTCTCTCTCTCTCTCTCTCTCTCTCTCTCTCATTGTGTTGCATTTGATTGTTTTGATTGTTTTCATGCTTTATCACTATGTTAAATTCACTGAAAAACAACATTCTATTTTTTATTACGTGAATTGGTACTTTATGTACATATTATAGTAAAGATTTTATTGACTCTTCTCTCCTCAACAATATCACGATGCATGAAAACTTAAAATCATTCACTCATTATTCCTAAAAAATATGAATGCTCCCTCCCTCTATCTCACGTTAGCTGTGCATCACAACAATTTTGAATGATTTTGTTAATCTTTTATGCTAAATTTTATTGTGAAAAGCTTTGTTCTTTCATTTACTATTTTGACATGATTAAACTATACTTTCTCGCTTGGCACACTAAACACTAGCTCCGTTAAAACTGTTTTTACTGTTTTCACCGATGTATGATCCAACCTTTTCTGCACTGCATTTGATTGCTTTCATATTTTATCACTGTTAATTTTTTTTTAAATGTCCATTTTTATTTGAGTTGCTATTGCTTTATATTCATACACTAATATTTTAACTCTCTTCTTCTCTCCTCAACATATCCACGCTACCCTGTTCAATCTCAAGTCAGCTGCGCGTGATGTCACAGCGGTATTATATGATTTTGTAAATCTTTTATGTTGAATTTTACATTGAAATGCTTTATTCTTTTATTTCTCTTGTCAAATTTGGCTATCATTAAACTATATATTTTAAATGAAAAACACATGTTAATACAGTTTTTCTTGTAGGATGGAGTAAACTGTTGAATACAAGTATAATCAAGATAATCGGTCACTTTGAAGTACAAGCATTTGTTCGACAAACAATATAAAATTTTCACGAAAATTTCATTCGAAAATGGAATGTTCGATATCAGAAACATTGGACAAGTGAGGTACCACTGTATAGTAACAATAAGTAATGTTTCAAATTGGATGTTGGCTAGACCATGAAAAGTTTGCAGGGCTTGTGACAGTTATCACTATACTGTGCCTATGAAAGTTAAAATCCTAATGGATGCAAAAAAATATTCATAACTTACCAGGATATCTTATTATGGTATAGTATAAAAACCCTACTACATACACACCTGATGACAATGGTGGCACATCTTTGACGTACTGACTCTTCCGATTTCCAAGGCCAGCAAGAAGTGCTCCAACACCCCTGTGCACTTTCTCTTCTGTACCTTCATAAGGGATGAAA
>NC_061094.1:28586542-28651542 GCF_015104395.2 Macrobrachium nipponense | reverse complement strand
ATAGATATACTATGTACTTTTAGTTTGGTGCAGCAGCCAAATCATGAAAATGGAAAGGAATTATTAGGTAATATACTTTTGTTTGCTGATCTGATGAAGGGGAAATTGAAGATAGGAAAGAATAACTTTGAAACTGTCTTGAATTTAGTTTAAGTTGATAGTTGAAGACATATTTGGTGCTTGAACTAAAGTAGGCAGTTATAAACATTGAAATAGTGGTCTTGGGTGGGTTAATTATTAAAGTAGGCAGTTAAAAGCCATGACAAACTTTTGTACAAAAAATTCCCCATTAAAACAAAATTTACTATCATTGAGACTAATGAGTTTGCTACACTTTAAGGGAATGTCATGATGTTCTAATTCATCCTCCAAATATTCAAGTAAGTCATCTACAGGCACTTTTGTAAATACTAAACAGATAACATCAAAACTAACCATATTAAAATAAAAATTCAAATTTAAACTATCCAAGCAGGATAATCAAAAATGAAACTCCATCTCCATAAAAATGCACTCAAAGTATCTAGCTGACACACTCGAAAATATTGCCCCATGTCTCCTCATAAATGTTTCTATTTGCAACAAAAATGGCTGCAAAATAATTGAACTAAACATAGCTCTCACCACCATAGGCCTAAATTGTGGAATATTTCCAACAAAATTAAAAATAGTATATCTCCAATCATATCTCAAATTATATCTCCAATTCTCCAGGAAAATAACTCAATGTTATAATAAAAAACTATAAAAACTCTCTGTTTAGCATAACTGCTGAAAAAGGGCAAAACTCAGCGAATAAAATTGCCCAAGAAATTCTAGAAAAAATCACCAATGTGCCACAACTCATTATAACAAAACTCCAAATATAAAGAGTCTCAGCAAAGACTTCTCCATATGCACTGCGGCATAGGCCACTAGAAACTTAACCAAGTTTCCTATCTCTGGCAAAATTGCAACAAACACAATTGTGCAAGAGGCCAACAATTTCTGGAGCACAAATATCCAGAAAAAAAAATGTAGTGCCATTATGTATACATGCAAAAAATGCAAAAATTCTCCCACAAATCTCTCTCCAGCATCAAAGAGGTGAAATTATAAACACAATCCCGAACAATGACTCCAAGTCATGAACTGAGATACTAAAAATCTACACCAACTGTCCGGAGACTTTAAAAAAAAAAAAAAAAAAACTCTCACATGATAACAAAACTTACGTCAGCTATGGCTAACGTCCAAAAAGGGGCAAAAAAACTAACAGCACTGATAATTTTTCCTGTAACATCTGTGACTCACGTAGACTTCAAGCTATTATCTGCTGAACTCATAGAAAAAGGAAAAACTCCAGGCTATCACGGAAAAAACACCCGTGCAAAAGAAGACCGGTAGGTTTTCTCAATAAGACTATTACTATAGTCTTCGATTATGGGCATTAACACAATATTCTAAAAAAAAAAAAAAAAAAAAAAAAAAGTTGTGGTTAGTGCCACCCTTTCTATAATCCCGTAGGCATCACCTCCCTTACTCATTACAACACCCATGTTAGTATAAAAAATAACAACACCAATATCAGAATTATCAGTATCAGAATTCGCTAGTATCAGTAGTATCACCAGATATCAGTACTCACTAGTATCAGCAAAATTAGTACTCGCCCATTCACCAGTATCAAGTATCAGAATCAGTAGTATCACCAGTATTAGTATAAAAAAAAACATCACCGATGTTGATGCTTGCCCATTCACCAAAAATTCAGCACAATTCACCAGAAATTCAGCAAAATTCAGCACAACTCACCAAAATTCAGCCAGATTCATCACCCGTGAACCACTGACATATTCTCTAGTCATAGAAACTCTGTAAATAATTAACCACAAAACTTCTCCCATAATTCATTGTAATATTTCTCCATAATACAATTATCTGTAATAATCATAAAATAATCTCCCATGAAATATCTCAAATCTCCTGTAAAATAAGTCTCAAATCTCTGGTAAAATATGTCTCAAGTAATGATAATTCTACTTAAGTACCCTCCCGTAAAACATCTCCCATAATAATGATAATAAGAATTCTCCAGTAAAATATCACAAGTAAGGGCATTAATATTGCCACACCTGAATATTTATCATTATTGCCACACTCCATAATTCCAAAATAATTACCACTCAACACCAGGCATACACCCCATTACCACTCCTGGGTATCATCATCATTAGGCAACACAAGGCACCCATTCACCACCAATGGCAACACCACCTGACAACACCAGTAACACACCAATCAAATCCCCATTAAAAAAAAATAATCTCTAAATCCCCAGTTATGATTATGCCCTCTAACATTGCGTAGAAGCATTCTCCAAAGCATAAGGAAACTTGCACCACATTCCATTTTCTCTTCACTCAAGAGAAAGAAAAAAATCTTTCTAAAAAAAAAAAAATAAACCCTACGGGCATCTCACATCATCAACCAGCCGTTATCAGCTGATATGAGGGCATTGAAATTTCCTTATTCAAGGCAAAACTCACCCCCCACTGCCCCGACACAAAGAAAGAAAAGAAGAAATTCACCCCTACCCGTCAAACATTCCCCCGAGGAAGACCACTACTCGCCCCTTGCAATACCCCTCCTTCGATCAGCAAGAAATACGCTGACTGCGTATGCATGAGCAGCCGCTGTCTCCGAGAGGCAAAGAATGCAATTCAAGCAACAGTTTTGCATGTATGAAAACCATTCATATAAAAACGTATGTATTAAAACAAAGACAAATGCGTCTCTATTAATATGTGCCAATAAAGAAACTTGAATATCCCTGGGTCCTGCAGGAACCTGCACAACCATGATATAAAGAGAAGGACTCGCCACCAGATTCAATCCTCCAGCAACCATTGCTGTGATAATGTCCTTGCAGATCTGGGTGAAACGTTGCATCAAGAGAGAGAGAGAGAGAGAGAGAGAGAGAGAGAGAGAGAGAGAGAGAGAACAACATGTAGTAGCAGTAATAAATATGATTCAATATGACTAATTGATTTTACGATCCCCTTTGGCACATTGCTTGCCAGTTTTAGCAACACTGAGAAATCCTTGATAAAGAAAATGGAGAACTCTATACACAATTAATAGAGTTGATGCAGCAATCCTTTCTAATAAGATATTATTTGAAGAAAGTTTTAATATCTAACCTTTATTGAAAGATATTTCAAAGTGATTTTGTACATACAGTATGTATACGTACGCGTACGCACATACACAGGTTTGTTTGCATCAACTATTGCCACAAGCTGCCGACATTATGTAGGCAATGAATATTTTGTCAATTTACTGGGTAGTATACTGTATTAGTTAGGCTTGTTTTTCAATGTTTTATTATAGTTAAGCTTGTTTTTCAATGTTTTATTATGTTAAAACAAGTTTTGTGCCTACCCGTTACTCTGTATTCTGTGTAGTAATAGCTAGCCTATGGTGCCCAGTAAACCATTGTTAATATGGCCGCATAGGATGTAGGCCAGTTTTTTTATATAGTATACTAATTTAAAAATAGGGTAGTAACGGGTGGTCAGGAACGGATTAATCCATTTTTAGTTATTTCTTATGGAAAATATTAATTCAGATGTTTTGGAACAGATTATCGTTGAGGTCTGGGGCTCTACTCTGTGTGTGTGTGTGTGTACATATAGTACACATGTATATATTTTACATATGCCCTATTGATTTCATGAAATCCCTAGAATTCACATATTCCCTGTAATGTATATATATTTCAAAATGACCGTAAAATATTTGATGATTTACTTATACCAAATAAGGATGATTGTTCATCAAATAACATAATACAGACTATATTCATTTGTATGTAATCATGAGTACACACTTCAACACATACATACATAATGTATATATAAACAAATATTTATATATAAACAATATATACGTTATGTATATATGTGTAGATGTGTACTCATGATTACTTATATATGAATACAGTCTGTATTATATTGTTCAATGAACAATCATCCTTATTCCGTATAAGTAAATCATCAAATATTTTATGGTTATTCTGAAATATATACACTACAGGGAATATGGGGATTCCAGGGATTTCACGAAATCCCAAGGGCATATGTAAAATGACAAATTTATAATAAATTTGTATTTTTCATAGCTAACAAACCTGAAGTTTTAATAATGAGATGACTTTCCAAGCATCAGCTGGTAACCAGCTAACACAATCAAAAGATTGTAAAGCAAGGAATCTGTGAGATCTGGCAACTCCTGCACATACAAGGTGATAGCTGGTCAGAGACCACACACCAGACCCCGTCCTGCTTCAGTCTTTTCCCCAACCCAGGAATTATAATAAAAAGAGAGAGGGGTGGCTAGAGGTGGGCAGTAAAATGTTAAGACCTTAGGTTTGTTAGCTATGAAAAATACAAATTGATTAAAAATTTGTCATTTGTTCATATGCGGAACAAACCTTCAGTCTTAACAATAGGATAGACTTATAATTGGTGGGAGGTACAAGTATCCTAAACCAACTGGAGTTAACCCACCTAACCAACCTTCCTAGAAGAAAGACTTCTAAAGAAGGTGGTTCAATGCCCGTGAGAAGATAGATAAATTGATATCTAACAACTCAGCCATCTGGGTTAAAATAAACTGATATATGAGCAGATTCATTGCATCTGGGGAACCAATGAAAATTCTGACTGTTCATTTAACAAACCACATAGCCACAGGAGTTTGTGATCACTTCTCACTTCCCCTTGCTAGAGAGAGAGAGAGGAGTATTTGCTACTGAATAGCAACATGAAGTAAAACATCTATCAGTATGACTACCTTACCCACCTGTACCAGACCAGTCCAACATATGACATGTCTATTCCTCAACCTGCCCATAGGAAGAAGAAAAGAACAAGGAGAAAGAAAGAGAGCAGCCAACTCACTCATTCTAGCTTCCACACAATCATCATAGGTAAGATACAAAATTGCCCAGTGATGGGCACTGGGTGAATTACACAACTTGTTGGACAGCCACCACAGGGCCCAAAAGAACTTGTCCAAAGACCTGTGGGCATCCTCTCTTAGGTAAAATGAAGTGAACGTGGATTGACGCAATCAGGTACCAGTGTTCAAAATTCTATGAGCAGCAAAGTTTTTCTTAAATGCCAGAGAGGAACTTATACCTCTGAAGTCATGTGCTCTAGCCTGCACAGACTCGGTGATAGAACCATCGAGAGACAAGTAAGTCTGCTTGATTGCCTCATGTGTCCAGAAAGAAATGGTGTTCCTGGAAACTTCTTTTCTAGACTGACCAGTGCTAACCTTCTTTTCTGGACTCACCAGTGCTAACAAAAAGCCTATGACCTAGGTCATAGATGGCAAGTCCTTCTAATATAGTCATAGCAAGAACTCTTGCAGTTATTGTCTACAAAGTCATTCAAAGATGAAAAAAGAGGCAAATCTATCATCATGCACCAAGGACCTTGAACTGGTAGATCTGCTCTCCCAGAGTGAAGTGAAGATAGTTCCTGGACGAAGGGTGAATAGGGATCTGGAAGTATGCATCCTTAAAGTCTATTGACAGCAAGAAGTCGTTGTCCCTTATTGCTGCTAACAATGTCTGCAGCGTCACCATCTTGAGCCTTGTCTTCCTGACAAAATGATTCAAGGTGGAAAGGTCGATTACAAGTCCCCAGTCACCTGTCGCTTTTGGTACTAAGAAAATGTAACTGTAAAACCCTGGAGAAGGACACTTCACTTCTTCTATCGCAGCCTTGTGGAGTCACGTGCATATGTCCCACACGCAGAACATCTACTACCCATTTCTCCACTCCGTAACTTTGCCACTTGGCCCACTGGCCCAGCCAGGCATCCCCCTATTTGGTGGCAATGGAGAGGGATAAGTGCCCACTCTATTGGCGACCCCGACCCCGTCCTGCCCCTTCCAGGTTTGTAGGGGCGGGATTAAAAGGGACATTGCAGCTTGTTAGACTTAGCCTGTGAGGGAGACTGAGAGACAATCGCTGAAGCAGAACTCTTAGGAGAATTAAACGATAAGATCTTACCCGAGACTGAGGAGGAGGAGGAGGGCATCGGGAAAGTGCCTCCAACTTGGATACCGCCTAATGAACTAACCTGCCCTTAGTATCTACCCGTCGCTGGTCAATCGTATTCTCTAATTCAGTCCTTGGGAACAGAAACTGCGAATCAAAGAGATCCCCATTCCTGAGAGCCGATAAAGACCTTGCCTCACCTCTTCGAACAGAGGGACTCTCTGTAGAGGTGGGAAGATAAGAAATCACCTTAGCACCGGAATGTAACAGTCTAGTGAGTGAGGAAGAACTCACTAAACCTCCTTCAGACCTATCCGAAGCAATTTTGGCTGTCGCTGTGGACCATAAGTCACGCCATGAGACCGTCTGGAAGATGGAAGCCACCCTAGTCTCCATAGACAAGGAAGAACCTTCTGACTTAACCTGCTCTAGGGTTAGACCAGGATTAAGACGGATCACGTCCGGTTTAAGGTGACAAGGCATCAAATGAACTACATTAGTTGAGGAACTACATTCGTTGAGTAGTGCTTCCTATGCCTCACAGGAGGGGGAGGAAGAAACGAGAATGATCTCTTGGAACGCAGAGCCATCCCGGTCCGACACCAAAGCATTCACACATTGCAAGACAGACTGAGTGTGACCCAACAGGGGAAGTTCAAAAGAAATCCTAGAATCCTGACTGGCACCCAACAAGGCCTCTACAGTAAGTCCTCGGGTTACGCTGGTCTCGACTTACGATGTTTCGTGGTTACGAACGCGCCCCCATAAAATATAAAAAAATAATATTTTGCGTCGTTCCGTCTTACGCGGTTTAGCGTCGTAAGCAACGTAAACAAACGCGAACTAGTTCAGGCGCACGGCGGAAGAATACGCTTTGTGGGGGAGAGGACGGCGTCGCTTCGCTACGCTCATTCCTCGCCCATACGCCATTTTGGTTGTTTACACTGCTCTCTCTCCCTCGGTGTTGTATCGTTTTTGTAACTTTTTGCTCTTTGTTATGGCTCCCAAGCGCAAGGCGGACTCTTCTGATGGTAGTGCATCGAAGAAAAGAAAGGCCATCACCATGGAAATTAAAGTGGACATTATAAAGCGATCTGAGAAGGGAGAAACGCCAACAAACATTGGCCGCTCGCTTGGCCTTAGCCGTTCGACCGTTGCTACCATTTATCAAAGATTAAGAGCGCATCGTTGAACATGTGAAAGGATCTGCTCCTATGAAAGCGACAGTGATAACTAAGCAGCGTAGTGGTCTAATAATTGAAATGGAAAGGTTATTGGTGCTTTGGTTGGAAGACCAAAATCAACGGCGTATCCCAGTCAGCCTTATGGTGATTCAGGAGAAGGCGAAAAGATTGTTTGAAGCGTTGAAAAAAGAAAAGGGGGAGGGAAGTGAAAGTGAAGAGTTTGTGGCTAGTAGGGGTTGGTTTATGCGATTTTTAAGGCTCGGGCCAATTACCATAACCTTAAAATTTGCAAGGTGAAGCTGCTAGTGGGGATGAGAAAGCAGCGAGTGAATTTCCTAAAGCGTTGTCTGAGATAATTAAGGAGGGGGGTTATTCTGCTCAGCAAGTGTTTAACGTAGACGAGACAGGTTTGTTTTGGAAACGTATGCCTAACCGCACTTACATCGCCAAGGAGGAGAAGTCAGCACCCGGTCATAAAACCAGCAAGGAGAGGCTAACTTTACTTCTTGGGGGTAATGCTGCTGGCGACTTCAAACTGAAGCCCTTGTTGGTGTATCAGGCTGAAAATCCAAGGGCACTCAAGGGCATTTGGAAGGGTCAACTACCAGTAATTTGGAAGTCCAACAAGAAGGCATGGGTGACACTTGCAGTGTTTGAGGACTGGTTCGTAAACCATTTTGTTCCAAGTGTGGAGCGGTATTGCGCCTCCAAGGGTATCCCCTTTAAGGTGTTGCTAGTGCTGGACAATGCCCCTGGACACCCTGCCCAGCTGGGAGACTTCAACCCTAATGTCAAGGTGGTTTACCTTCCACCTAATACCACGGCCCTTTTACAGCCTATGGACCAAGGAGTGATTGCTTCGTTCAAGGCCTACTACCTACGAAGGACAATTGCTATGGCTTTACAGGCAACTGAAACCAAGAAGGACTTGACTCTGAAGGACTTTTGGAAATCCTACAACATCCTTGATGCTGTAAAGAACACTGCTAATTCCTGGGAGGAGGTTAAGCAAACAAACATGAATGGTGTCTGGAAGAAAATTTGTCCTCAATTTGTGAATGATTTCCATGGGTTTGAGGACACAGTTCAGCTAGTTGTCAAGAACGTTGTTGCCCTGAGTAAGGAAATCAATTTGGAGATGGAGGTTGATGATGTTACAGAGCTGCTGGAGTCTCATGGCGAGGAGTTATCTGCTGAGGACCTGATACAACTGGAGAAGCAGATAATAGAGGAAGAAGAAGAAGCACCACCCCAGAGCCTAAGGCTTTCACAAGGCAGGACTTGATAAGAGGTTTTGCAGAGTTGCAGCAAGCGTTGTCAACTTTTGAGGCTCAGGATCCCAACTTGGACAGGTTCACTAGGGTTTCCAGAGGCGTCATGGATTTGATGCAGTGTTACAAGGAGATCTTGGATGAAAAGAGGTCGCTCTCTGTTCAGACTAACCTGGAGCAGTATTTTAAGAAGGTAGAGAGGCTGCAGGAGATCCTGTACCCTATACCTCAGCTGCCTCTGCTAATCCAGCACCTTCTGAATGTTCTGCTAACCCCAGGACTCACCTGCCCCACAGTTATCTCCCAGGGCACCTTCTGTAGGTTCTGCCTCACCTAAAGACTCACCTGCCCCAACATCTCCAGTAGTATGTTCTGCCTCACCTCAAGAATCACCTGCCTCAGCATCTCCAGTACTAGTATGTTCTGCCTCACCTCAAGAATCATCTGCCTCAGCATCTCCAGCAACTTCTGGAGGTTCTTTTTCTCTTCACTAACCTCCCCCAGTCTCTCCAGCACCGCAGCTTCCTCTCCAGTGTGCAAGCCAATCAAACTAATAAAGGTAAGGAATTGTTCTCTCGTTGTTATTGATAGGTATTTACATTAAATCATGTGGTATTTTTCAATGTTCCGACTTACGCTGAAAATCGTGTTACAATGCATCGTAAGAACGGATCAACGTCGTAACTCGAGGACCCCCTGTATATCTGTAGGGGCGATAGAAGACTGAGCCTGCGTCCTACACTCAAGATTGTTGAACTCACGGATGAGATCAAGAACATCTGCGAAGGAAAACATAAACTCGAGTGTCTACCCCCTCCTGCTCCGGCAATGGTGACTGACAACGTGAAGAAGGAGGCTTGGCAACATCGTCCTCCTTTTGCAACAACACTGATGAAGCTTCCCTAGGAAGCCTAGCATTCTGGACATTATTGGTAGGAGAGTAGTCTAAAAGTTGAAGACCCTGTGACTGAAGGTGCCCGAATGTCATCATGCAATAACAATTGAGCATGGTCCTGGCTCGAACCACGTACAGGATCGTGTGAAAAACCGTGTACACCATCGCTGAAATGATCATGTACACGTAAGCCAGGCAAAACACGTATGTGTTCACAGGCAGAATCATATACACGAGTACATGTCTGTATCTGTGAGATGCCAACTGAGCACGGTCCCGAAACAAGGAACATCGCCAAAGAGAGCTACTTGAGGAAGATTGACTCTTAGGGTTAAGGTGTCTTCCAGGAGAACTAGGAACTTGTCAGCGGGCCAGGAAAGCCTCATGTTCCCGAATGTCAACCTCAGTCTTGTCGAGTGAAAAATCCTTCAATGCACCTGGGACCACCTCCGTATCTGCAACTTTCGACCTTTTAATCGGTGCCTTGTTCTTACGCCGACGAATAGGAACAGATGAAGAGGGACTACCTCCAAAATCAGCAGCACGTACATACAAGGATGAACCACATCTGAGTACAGAAGCTGAAGAAAAACTTTTATTACTAACAACACTCATACTGTCACGAACACGTCCACGAGGAGAGACAGCCGTAAAGAGAAGGCGATGATGCATTACTAGCATGCACAGAAGACACACGGCCACGTAACAAAGATGAGGATGCCTTCCTTCTACAAGCTTCACTGTCAACCTCACAAACACGAATGTGCAAGGGAGAAGCACAACCTTGCAGGGCAGATGGCGAAGAACTCCTCTCACTTGCAGGAACACAGACATGCGTGGGAGAGAGACGGTCGTGAGAGGCAGGAGGCGATGCACTACCTCCACTTGCAGAGGATGAAACCACAAAGTCCTTGATCCTCAACGTCTGACATGATGGCGAGGGCGGTGATGGAGAAGAAGCAGGAGAAGGAGTTAAAACTCCCTTCCCTATGAGGTCTCTTAGAAGCAAGGGGTGGAGAAGAGACCTTACATTTACGATCCTTCCTTGCAGTGAAGGCAGAAAACCTCTCTGCCAAAACAGAGTCCAGCCTCTTGAAGACCGCTTGAAACAACGCCTCGGATGGCTCAGTGAGAGAGGACGATGATGTCATTGCGGGAAGAGCCGATGTCTTAGTGACGGGAATATGAGCGGCCACCGCATTTGACGTCATAGGCAGAGAGGGCGCTGGGAGTGACATCATGAAATCTCTATGACCAGCACTAGTTGATGGCCTTACTGGCGGAGCAATAAGGCACATCCCAGAGAATGTTGGCGAGGCTCTGAAAGGTGGCAGCACGCGAGAGCCAAAGCAGAGGAACCCTGGGGGAGGCCAGAGAGTAATGGGGGGCCTGAAGGGGGGGGGCCTGAAGGGGGGGGATGAGCCTCCAAGAAATGCGACAACAGTCCATCCAAGGAAGGTGAACCCTGTAGCCCAAGCGACGCCGAAACAGCCGCCATCTTGGATGATTCCGAAAAACTAAGGAATAAGATGGTGTAGCCTCCTCCCTCTTGGGAAGAGAATTGGAAACCGAGGGAGAGAGGGCTACATTAAACAACATCACCCTGTGGCACTCCCGATGCTTCCATCAACGAATCAATGGAAGAAAAGGAAGGGGACACAGGAACACTACAACTAGCCACAGGGAGAGCAATCGTGGGATAGGGAGCAGACGAATCGTTCAGACGAGGCGAAGAAAACCCCTCCCAAGAAGGAAGAGTAAAAAATCTGCGATGTTCCCTCTTCTTATAAAACACCCTCCACTGCGACTTAGGCCAGGAACGACATTCCAGGCAAGGATTCGTAATAGTACAATAATTGGCTCTGCACCTACTGCATGTCGTATATGGATCCGTAGACGCTAGAAACCTTGACCACGGAAAACTATGAATGCCCAGGCACATGCGTTGACGAGGCCGTGAAGAGTCGGAGGAATCCATAATAAACCGAAACTATCACACACAACACACTAAAGGAAAGAACAAAGGCACAAAACAGCTATCACCTCATACATACAGGAGTTGCCAGATCTCACAGATTCCTTGCTTTACAATCTTTGTGTTAACCGGTTACCAGCTGGCGCTTGGAAAGTTATCCTATTGTTAAGACAGAAGGTTTGTTCCTCATATGAACAAATAACCCATTTGCTTAGGAACATTTGACCCCATAAAGCTAGTACTAAACACAGTGGAGCAGTGATTCATCTACACTGTTTCACTGTTTGGTACTCTACTCATCAGTTAGCTGCACTATGAACCTGGTGACCCGAGAAAACTGTCAACTGAAATTGGCAAGTTATATGATTCCCACTTTCTTCAATTACTTGAAGGAAAAAGGCTGGAACAGAACAATAATTTCACTAATGAACAGTAAGATAATGGTTAGAATATGTTGAAATGGTGATCCTCCTTTGAAGAAACAAGCCAGCAATTCTTGAAATAACTGTCAAAAGTACTGTACTTAACAAGTGATTGACAGGTATCTGAGGGGCCAAGTCTTCTATTAGACAAAACCTGTTGAGTCCAGTGATATCTGAACACAACCAAGGTGGATATGTGAGTGATGGGGTGGTGACACAACAATATCTATGCCAATGAAAATTACTCAAAAGATATACAGTGGGGCCTTGCTTAGTCGCGGATCAGCAATCACGGATTCAGTTAATCATGGGTTTTTCCTTGGACTACTTCTCAGTCTATATCGCTGGTATGAATCACAGCATCGCGGGGTTGTCCGTGGTAGGCTAAGCCTCGTCCAGTTCCGATAACCAGCAAATGCATGAATAGATTCACATTATGATATTAACTGACAATAAAGGTAATAAAACCATTCTCACCTTATATATTATTGGCATACCTTCATAATATATAGCCTATTCATGGAATAATTCCACATCATTGACATCAACTTGTAGTTGAGCGGCCAGCAGAAATGTAAACATTGAGTTACACTTCACAGCACCTTTGTCATTCTTAACCTTTTAGAAATGTTAATAGTAGTAGTGTAATTACAGTAGTAATAACATTTAGGAAAACATAAATTTTCAATTCGAACTTCATTATTGTTTTGGTATAACGTAATCAACTTCTCTGAACACTGCAGTCATACAAACGATAATTGTCATAGATTATCGTATTATTGTTTGCGATTGGCGACGAAGCATGAACGTAATAAAACTTTTTACCTTATATATTATTGTCATATATTCATAATAAAACGCACATCTAATGTATATTGGCATATCTTCATAATAAAAAGCCTCTTCAAGGAATAATTCCTTGAGGAATGCATTTTTCAAGACAAAAATACACTTTACATGTTTACAGAATGCAATGATTACTTTATTTTGATGTGATTACATTAATATTACAGTATGGTACTCTAAGCAGTCCAGTAACTATCTTTTTATCATAAATGTATATTCATTCACGAAAAAAATATGTACGACCACCGTGACATCACCGTTCTACAAACTACAGATGACTTTTTATGTAAGTATCCTCTGTCATAAATCACTTTACTTACTTTTTTGGTGGAGCTCAAATACTACGTATATTCTGGAAAATTAACGAAATCGCGAATTTTATCATAGAGCAAGATTCACTAATTACTGTTTTCTTCTTCTTTTCATGACTAAATGCATTTTTAGGATAAACTCATTTACAAATTTTCAAATACTACGAAACTGTGCTTCAATACAACTTTTATAGTTGACTCAATGATTATCACATATTATAACAGAATACAAGAGAATATCTTATCACTATCCATGTTTCATTTCTTATCACCATAAAAATATTTAAAATACAAATTTCATTATGTTAGTCTCGAGCTAAGATAGTCAACAGTACTCTCGTCCTCAGCTGCTCTCTAAGCTATTCAAGTACTGTCGTCTAAGCTGCTCTCTCAAGCTATTCAAGTTACTGTCTCGTCCTAAGCTGCTCTCTCTCTCTCTCTCTCTCTCTCTCTCTCTCTCTCTCTCTCATATTACTGTATCATAATATCATAAACTATTATGTACAAAGTTAATAATAATAATTCCATTAATAAATTAGTTTCTTTTAGCAACTAAATTGTTTTCCAAAATAATTCTTTCGGTAATAAACGTCCATCAGCTGATTCTAAACGTAAACAAAAGACAAAAATAGATTTCTGGGCTCAGCTCGTGTCGGCCTATGAAAGTATCCTTAATATCATTCTTCTAGGTAAAATTAGCCTAAAATTACCAGAGAAAAAAAAAAACAAAATTAAGAAAATGTCAGTAAAACTGACTCGCTACTCTAAAAAGAAGTGTCGGTAGATATCGGGGCGAGTGTGGAACACTACCACGAGACAAACACCAATTAGAACTTCCTATCAGAATCCCCCCAAGAGAGAGCTGATACCAACGGGCGATGCAGCCTCTACTACTACTACTAGAGGACGCCACGGACAGCAGCGCCCCTAGCGGACATCCTTAATTTTTAGCGCTAGCGTCAAGACGCAGATTTTACTTGTGCTGTGCTATCTCAGGATTTATCCCTTTTATCTACGATGGAACGCTCTGCAATTGCCACGGCTAAGTTAAGTAACTCATAAGTAATGTTTTACCACATTTTATCTTCCGGGGGTACCAGTATTTTCCTTTTAATAGGTCATATACGGTTCCCCGGTTGTCTCGTGGCGGCCATGCTGCCTCGTAAGAATTCCCGGTCCTCCATACTGGGACTTCTTATACTTATGGGCTTACTTTATCACGTTCATTGTTTTACATCGAGTTTAGTAGTTTAGCCCTCCTACCATTCTCTTAGCTTGGTATTTAGGGCTATTATTATTTTATTCTGGCCCAGCATCCCGGCTCTTGCTCTACATCAGCTATCGCTGGCTCCGAGTAGGATTCTGTTTCTTGGAACAGTCTGCCTCCTCCTGGGCTTCTTTCTCTTTTACTAAAAGTGTCTCTTCCACCTTTTTCGATGTATATATTATTTTATTTAGGGTGTTAGGCTAGCCTAGGTGCTTGTTCCTTGTATTGGTACAGCTTGGTTCACGTGGCCCTCTCACGGTTGTGTTGCTCGCGGCCTAGGCCACTTGCGGTCACGTGTTCCATAGCACCTTACCCTGCCCCTACCCTCCCTTTCTGGTATAGGGAGGAGCTGGGGGACCCCTTGGTTGTCATGACAACCTCAGTCGCCTTCTCTCATCCTCTCGGAGGTGACCAGGGGTTGGTTCCTCCCAGCAGGGGGTATAGGGCGACCACTCATGACCGGTACCCGGGTCCCCATGCGGGTAGTTGGTGAGGCGGGGAGGAGTAGGCCATCCCTCCCTCCATTCTCATGCTCCCGCCGTGTTTCGCCGAGACCTTCCTCCCCCCCCTCCCAGTTGCTCAGCCACCTCCCTTTGCTATACGAAAGGAGCCTTCCGTCGCAGCCGGGGCACCTTTGGTTATAGGTTACTGGCTCCGCTAGCGGGCGGGGTGGGCACTACGAGTGGTCGGTTGCTTGCCTACTATATCCTTATATCTCTCCCCCGCGCTACCCGGAAGGGAGCTTACTCCTTACCTACGCACTCTTCTAGTAGACGGGCGGAGAGAGGTTGTTTTATTATTGTTATTTTAAGGATATACCCTAATTGTACAATATTTTACAATGAATTGTGTATTATTATTATTATTTTATCGACCATCCCCGCCATTTTCCGTCGTGGTTTCCATTACCACCACTCCTGGTTGGTTGTCTTTTGTGCCTCCGCCATCAGCGGAGCCATAGCCTAGATACCAACCTGGTTACCACACGTATTTTGGCGGGGCTCTGGTTTAATCTAACTTTATCGCTCCCGGCACCAGCGGATATGTTAGACTGTAAGTGTTTACTTGGTACTCATGTACTTTTCCACTTACAGGCTACCAACTGCCAGGTACCCAGCGTGTAACGGCGACGCTGTTCGACCCCTGTGGACATGATGAGTGTAGGTCTCACGCCCCCTGTGCCCACGTCGTTCAACGAGACGATCGTCTGGCACCCTGAAGCCTGCGCCATCTGCTACGACCTGGTCGGTCAGCTGGGAGATGGGGTAAGTCCATTATAGGCTTACTTATCATTTTACTAACAACTTCTAGTCGTAAGTTTGTTAACCCCGTTCCACCATTGGCAGCTAATCTCACCTTTCTTTCAGGCTACCGGTGTGAGGGAAGTCGCCCTCGCCACTCGAAAGCGTGGGGGGTGGCGGCTTCGGGAAGAACGCCGCCAAGGGCCAGCCCTACATTTTGGACAGGAAGCTGGCCGTCCAGATCTTTCCCGCGGCAAGTCGACGGGGTTTTACGTTGACCCCTTGTCCGCTGCCCCGCTGATAGCCTCCATCAGCAAGACCTCCAGCAATCATTTGGGGTCGTTAAGCCTCCCAGGAGTCGGTCCCGGACGTCGCTGCCTGGACCTTAACCTTGAACCTATGGCGGTAGGGGGGGATGATTTGTTGGTTGAGGTAGGTGTGTCGAGCGCCCAAGTCTTTCCTTGGGTGCTCCTGGATCTTCTCCTGTCCCCTCTTCTTCCGCTTCATTCCAAGGCTTTGCGGGATCTGAGATCCCTATTCGCTCTCCCGCTCTCTCTGTACCTCCTAAGGAGAAGGGAAAGAGAGAACCGAAGACTCTAGCCAAAGACGACTTCAGGAAGTGTCTTCGTCTTCTTCGGCTAAGAAGTCGTCGACTTCCTATGCCGATGCGGTGAAGGCAAAGCCGAGCTCTTCTCAATCAAAGAGCTCCAGAAGCAAGGCTTCGAAGGAGAAGGCTCGCGCTCCCGCCGAGTCACTGCCTTCTCCCGCCTCCACCGCTTCCACTCCGGCTACGCCGGTAGGGGTGGCAGGCACTAGCACCTTTGATCCCTCTGCTTTCTCAGCAGGGGTGATGGAACAGGTGGGCGTGCTGGTAGGCTCGCAAATCTCCGCACTGGGGACACGGTTCGAGCAGATGTTTGCGCAGTTGTCAAGCAGCCTGTCTCAATCTGGACAATCAATCCAGGATCTCTCTAACAGAATGAGAGAAAATGAGGACCGAGTAGCTGGGGGCTAGCTCAAGGTTCCCCCCCTCCCCCAGTCTCCCCAGCATCGAAGCACGGGGATTCTTCAAAAACTCCCCGCCATATGACTCCTTGCCAGCTTTCTCTATGGAGAACCCATGGAGAGTAGCTGCTACGCTCCGTTCAAAGATGGAATGATCTCTACTCGGAGTGTGGAACTCGAAGGATTGAGGACTTCGAGTTTTTACCCTCCGGGTCTTATGACGCAGCCTTTCATCGGAATATGCTAGGCTGACGCCAACGGCTCTGACGAGGGAAGACAAGATCTCTAAGGAGTCGGTCCTATATAGTAGAGATCACGCTCAGCGGGAATGGGTTCACTGCCTTGAGGACTGGGAGTGTACGAACACTAAACTCCAGGCCTACAAGAGTCCCTTCACTATTTTCGCGACGGAAGAGGAGGTTTCTCTTCCGTTCGCCACGAAATTAGTGGAGAAGTCCCTTCAGGCAGTCCTCAAGGATGAGCCCATCCCACAGTTGAGGGAGGCGGAGTCTACTTCTCCGCTCTTCCCGGCCTTCGGAGAATTGTGGGAGAACTTGCCAGCTACGTTCACGCTTGGTAAGCTCAAACCGGACTGCGCCATGGACCAGTTCGGCGAGAAACTACCTAGGCTGCCGGATTCCCTAATCCAGGCAGAGTTTGATGCGCGAACTAGGTTTGGCAGGTCCCTCAATTCCCTCATAATCACGGAAATGGCTGCCCTCTCTTACGCTACGGAAACCGCTGTTCAAGATCCTGGCGAAATCTCAGTTTCAGACGGTTCTAACGGACGCTTTTGACTTCTTCCAGGCTAGGAGGAACTGCCGGAAGCATGTCTTAACAAGAATGCACCATCAGGCATGAGCCTAATAGACTCTTGGCCGCTAGCATGTGGGGAGCGGATCTCTTCCCAGAGTCCGTGGTGAACGAGGTACACCACGAAGCTGCTAGACTCAACCAGAGCCTTAGAGCTAGGTGGGGTATTTCCTCAAAGAGGAAACAGGAATCCGTTCCCACTGTGGCAAGAAACCGAAGAAGGCTGGTAAGAGGTTCCAGCCATATAAAAAAGTCCAGCAACAGCAGCAATTTGTGCAGGCGGGTCCCGGTTACCCAACAGGGACAACCTGCCAGCTCAAAGCAGAACCAGCCTATCCTCCTGTTGCCCCCGCAATCTCAGCCATCCACTTCCACGCTATCTCACCGGCCTTCAACCCTGCATATGAGGCTCAAGGCTACACTCAGCCGAGAGGTATTGGGCTTTTTTTTAGAGCGGAGGAGCGAAGGAGGTTACTTTCGTCAGCGTGGCGCAGGAAGGGGTACGAGGAGCAGGCAGTTCAGAGGAGGGCGTGGTGGCCAACCCGCCCATCAACAATGAGGCTCCCCAGGTAGGAGGGAGGCTGTTCCTCTTCCGCCACAGGTGGGGGTTCAGCAATTGGGCACAGAGCATAGTGTCCAAAGGATTAGGCTGGAGTTGGATCAAAGATCCTCCTCCAATCAAATCATTTCATCAGGTGCGTCAAAGGAATTGACAGATTTACGCGGAAGAACTCCTTTAGAAAGGAGCTATTGCGAGAGTCAAACATCTAAAATTTCAAGGTCGCTTATTCAGCGTGCCAAAGAAAGGCTCAACAAAAAGAAGGGTAATCTTAGACTTGTCAACGCTAAAAACTCTTTCATTCGCTGCGACAAGTTCAAGATGCTTACCCTCTCGCAAGTAAGGACCTTACTTCCGCGTGGAGCCGTCACATGCTCCATCGATCTTACAGACGCATACTATCATATCCCTATAGCCAGGCACTTCCGCCCATTCCTAGGATTCAGGCTAGGAAATCAAACATTCTCATTCAAAGTGATGCCCTTCGGTCTGAATGTAGCCCCCAGGGTATTCACAAAGATAGCAGAAGTGGTTGTACAACAATTGAGAGCTCAGGGAATCATGGTAGCAGCATACCTCGACGATTGGTTGATCTGGGCACCAACAGTCGAGGAATGTCTCAAAGCCACCAAAAAGGTAGTTCACTTTCTGGAACATCTGGGGTTCCAGATAAACAAAACGAAATCCAGACTTACTCCGGAATCTCGTTTTCAGTGGCTAGGAATCCAATGGGATTTGTCTTCCCACAATCTGTCAATTCCAGTGGTCAAACGGAAGGAAATAGCAAAATCTGTCAGGCAATTTCTCAAATGCAAACAAACGTCAAGAAGAAACCAGGAGAGAATCCTAGGGTCTCTTCAGTTTGCTTCGGTAACAGATATCCTTCTGAAAGCAAGGCTGAAAGATATAAATCGAATTTGGCGGAAAAATCAAAAGCAAACTCCAAATATCGAGACAAGTTGTCAGTAATTCCACAGATCCTCCGCAACCAACTACGGCCTTGGTCAAAAGTAAAAGAACTTAGCCAAGAAAGTACCCCTTCAATATCCCCTCCCAGTGTTAACCATTCACAGACGGATGCATCCCTGTCCGGGTGGGGGGAATACTCTCAGTTCAAACAGGTTCAGGGGACTTGGTCAGTTCAATTTCGCCAGCTCCACATAAACGTGTTGGAAGCAATGGCAGTATTTCTTACTCTGAAGAGACTGCTTCCCCCGAAGAAGTCTCATCTAAGGCTAGTTTTGGACAGTGCAGTGGTAGTTCATTGCATCAACAGAGGAGGGTCCAAATCCAAGCATGTGAATCATGTCATGATAGCCATCTTTGCATTAGCAAACAAACACAAATGGCATCTGTCTGCCACTCACCTGGCAGGAGTAAGGAATGTGATAGCAGACTTCCCTGTCCCGGTCAGTTCCTCTGGAATCAGAGTGGTCTCTGGATATCAGAGTAGGGTCTCTGGGACGTCGGGTCATTCCACCGTGGGTAAGCCGGAGAGTCCCAGTCTCCAAGTGGATCTCTTCGCCTCACAAGCGAACCACAAGCTCCCTTGCTATGTGGCCCCCAACCTGGACCCTCTGGCTTATGCCACGGACGCCCTGTCGTTGGATTGGAATCAGTGGAGGAGAATTTATGTTTTTCCTCCAGTGAATCTTCTCTTGAAAGTCCTAAACAAACTAAGGTCTTTCAAAGGGATAGTAGCTCTGATTGCACCGGACTGGCCCAAGAGCAACTGGTATCCTCTTCTTCTGGAATTGGGTCTCCGACCTCAACGGATCCCCAATCCCAAGCTATCACAATCAGTACAAATGAGGACTGTGTTCGCTTCCTCAGGAACTCTCCAGACCCTAACTTTATGGACTTCATGAAGTTTGCAGCTAATAAAGATGCTGACATTGATCCACAGAATATTCTCTTCCTAGAATCAGATAAGAGAGAGTCAACCATTAGACAATATGACTCAGCTGTTAAAAAATTAGCATCTTTCTTGA
Source organism: Macrobrachium nipponense (assembly GCF_015104395.2). NCBI lineage: Eukaryota > Metazoa > Arthropoda > Malacostraca > Decapoda > Palaemonidae > Macrobrachium > Macrobrachium nipponense. Next base: position 28,631,709 of record NC_061094.1, on the reverse strand, counting down.
GAGAATCGAACACTACAACCATGACAGTTAATTTGGCTATATCCTTTTTCAGATCCTTATTTGAAAAAGGTTTAGCAGCTAGCACGATTACCACTCATAAATCGGCTTTGAAGAAAATCTTTCAAGTAGGTTTTCAGATAGATCTGACTGAATCTTATTTCACATCTATCCCTAAAGCCTGTGCTAGACTTAGACCTTCTCAGAGGCCTACTACAGTTTCATGGTTCTTAAATGATGTCCTCAAAAACTAGCTTCAGATACTGACAACTCATCTTGTACATTCATAATGCTCCTGAGGAAGACATTATTCTTATTAAGCCTAGCCTCAGGAGCTAGAATTTCAGAACTGTCGGCTCTATCCAGGGATGCGGGTCATGTGGAATTCCTCCCATCAGGAGAAGTTCTACTTGCTCCGGATCGTAGCTTTTTAGCCAAAAATGAGGATCCTCTTGCAAGGTGGGCTCCTTGGAAGGTTATCCCACTTCCACAGGATCCTTCTCTCTGCCCAGTATCAACTCTTAGAGCCTTTCTATCTCGTACTTCTTCTAGATCCTCAGGTGCTCTCTTCATGAGAGAAAAAGGTGGTACTTTATCAGTAAAAGGCATTAGACAGCAAATCCTTTACTTCATTAAACAAGCCAACCCTGAGTCATTCCCAAAAGCACATGATATCAGGGGAGTAGCCACCTCAATTAATTATTTTCAACATATGAACTTTGAGGATCTTAGAAAGTATACTGGATGGAAATCCCCGACAGTCTTTAAACGGCATTATTTAAAGTCCTTGGAATCTTTAAAGTTTTCAGCAGTAGCAGCAGGAAACATAGTTTCCCTGATACTGTATAGTAGTTGTAGTATAGATCCAGGTCTCCTTTCTACCTACATCAGCCAACATGCCTCACCCTATCGCCAGGCTACTCAAACATCATAGCCTTAGCCGTTGAATCATATAGTGGATTGTCCCTTATTTTTTTGCTAGGGACATCCACACTTGTACTGATAATGTACTTCAGTGTACCTACCCTTATTTTTATGCTAGGGTAGGACACAATATGTTTGATATATTCACCATTTTTGTATTTATGATGAACTTCAGTGTACCTACCCTTATTTTTATGCTAGGGTAGGACACAATATGTTTTGTATATATTTTGCAATATTTGTATTAATGATGGATTTCAGTGTACCTACCCTTATTTTTATGCTAGGGTAGGACACATGAGTTTGTATATTTTGTAATTTTGTTAAGTAAAATCCCCTTTTTTGTCTTTATATTACATGCAGCTCTGTAATTTACTGTAATTACCATTTAAGTACTTTAAGATTACTAACGTTCTATTATTTTACTGTTTAGTATAAGTTAGTTTAAGTGCTTAATTTGTATGCTGTAATTGATTTACTTATATTATATCCATCATTTTACACTGTTTTTCATTGTTCCTTTTTCCCATCTTGTCTGTTTCTCTGGTACTCTTTCATAGGCCGACACGAGCTGAGCCCAGAAAAGGGATTTTGACGAAGGAAAAATCTATTTCTGGGTGATTGGCTCGTGTCGCCCTATGAAACCCCCCTTTATGGTTTGTTTCCCCACCCCCCCTTGCAGGACAAGATGTATTTAGCTGTTTTAATTAAGGATGTCCGGTAGGGGCGCTGCTGTCCGTGGCGTCCTGTAGTAGTAGTAGTAGAGGCTGCATCGCCCGTTGGTATCAGCTCTCTCTTGGGGGGATTCTGATAGGAAGTTCTAATTGGTGTTTGTCTCGTGGTAGTGTTCCACACTCGCCCCTATATCATACCGACACTTCTTTTTAGAGCTGTGAGCGAGGTTCAGTTTTACTGACATTTTCTTAATTTTGTTTTTCTCTGGTAATTTTAGGCTAATTTACCTAGAAAGAATGATATTAAGGATACTTTCATAGGGCGACACGAGCCAATCACCCAGAAATAGATTTTTCCTTCGTCAAAATCCCTTTTTTATTGCTGTATTTTGCTCTTTATACATTATTATAATAATTGGGTGCTGTAATTATTACAGTAAATCATGTTTTTTTTTATCATAAACATATTCATTCATGAAATAGATATACTATGTACTTTTAGTTTGGTGCAGCAGCCAAATCATGAAAATAGAAAGGAATTGTTAGGTAATTATACTTTTGTTTGCTGATCTGATGAAGGGGAAATTGAAGATAGGAAAGAATAACTTTGAAACTGTCTTGAATTTAGTTTAAGGTGATAGTTGAAGACATATTTGGTGCTTGAACTAAAGTAGGCAGTTATAAACATTAAAATAGTGGTCTTGGGTGGGTTAATTATGAAAGTAGGCAGTTTAAAGCAATTTTTAGGGGAGGTACCAGGATAACATGGGTATTTACTTATCACGGGGGGTTCTGGGCCCTATCCCTTGCAATTAACGAGGCCCTACTGTACTTCTATTGTTTTTAAATTTACTAAATTTCATTGTAACAGGTTATATATATTTCACATTCACTACAACCTTACCTTTTTCCAATGAAGTAATGTTTCCACATTTAGATGTATCACTCAGAGCAGTGTTTTCCCCTGTTGTTGTCACTTTGTCTTTTGCTTGATTTTCAGCACTACTAATACCAGACTTTCCACTTGACTTTTCATCTGTAGTACTTTTTCCTCCACCTCCTGCTGTAATTTTCATTCTAATCAGATTCAGTCAAATAGCACACAACTTAAAAATACATATACTATAACCACTGTTATTCAATTAATAATAAAGCAAATATAATTACCATTCTTTGGATAATAAAGCAAATATAATTACCATTCTTTGGCTAAGTTAAAAATTCAATTAAAATATTTTTTGAACAATAAATTAACTTCCAAAACTTGATAACTGAAAATGCTTCACATTTCCTACAAATAAATTCCCCCAAAATTGTCAGATGAATACAAATAAAGTTGCAGCCTATATGGTACCCTAGGTATTTGCACTTCTGTGTTTTATTGTTTTATTGGCTTTCACAAGGTAAGGCAACTCAATTATAGCTCCAAAGAACTAAAATATAATCAAACAAAATTAGTACCTCAATGTTTCGGTTTTACTATCTTTAAGCAATCTGTGTTACTCTACAGAATTTTAACAACTAAGTTATCATATCAGGTAGTATCAGTGTTTTAATAGCTTATTCCTGGAATTAGTTTACATGTTGCTCCTGAGAATTAAAGTAAAATTTTAACAAATTTGTATTTTTAATAACTAACAAACCTGAGGTCTCAACGTTAGGTAAATCTCCTCGCACCAGCTGGAAACCAGTAAAGTTAACAAAACTGGGTATGCAAGGGACTAATAGCATCTGTATTTGATCACGAGTTATGTGGGACCTCCCATGTCCAATTTAGCAACTCGTGATCACGCCAGTTATTCTTCCAACCCAGGTTTGTTAGTTAAGAAAAATACAAATTGATTAAAAATTTGTCATTTGTTCACATACGAAACAAACCTTCGGTCTTAACATTAGGATAGACTTACTTTCACTTGGTGGGAGGTAAGTAATCTTAACTAACTGGAGGTCTGACACCTTTGGTCAATTTCCCTAATAAGAGAATTCTCAGAAAACTGACCTCCATTTCAGAACCTAACATATATATGAATATCTTAGATTCAGACTTCTGGGTTTCTATACAATGTCATAATTCATTGCATCTATGGAAGTAAAGAGGCTATCTGCTCTAATAACAAACCAACGTATCTAATTATGTAGGTTGATTATCATTCCTCTCTCCCCTTGCTAGAGAGACAGAGGAAAGTCTCATACCTCATTTGGGGTCACTAAGTATAAAAAGAAAATAGTTTGAAAACTCCAGCAGCAGGAGCAAAGTTTGACACAATCCCCATTTTTAAGAACAGTGAAACTAGCCTCATCTTCAAAGTTATGGTAAGCCATCATTGATCCTTGCAATAAATAAAAAATTAAAAAATAATTTAGGAAAAGAACAACTCCTATCTAACTTATCCATGGAAGCAAACCTATCCAATTAATATTATAATAAATTAGCTCGATGAAGCTTCATGATCCAAGTTATCTTCAAATTTTGAAAAATGCTCTGGGATGGTCCAGAACCACAAGGACTTGAAAGGTAAAGGGATCCATATCTGTGTATTTTATGTGAACCATACACAAAGGAAAAAATAAATCACTGGACACGAAGTAAAAATGGACTATTAACACAGTAACTTGTTTTATGAATCGAAACAAAAATCTCTTACAAATCACCTACCAACATTAATATAAATAGTTCAGAAAGACCAATGACTTTTTGGCTTTAAAACTCTTTTCAAGCGTGGTTGCTTTCTGCCGTTTGATTCATTTATAATATCAAAACATTTGCCATTAATCAGACCATAAAGCACTTACTCTTTTCATGTTGATCACCATCCTTCTTTGCTTCATCACCATCATTAATCTGGTTCTCTTTTCTAGGCATTTCTGATCCCTTTTCTTCAAGACCTACAGAGGACACACTATCTGCTTTGTTATCTTCATGCTGGACTTCATTATTGGTACTATTAGCAGATTGCACAGTTCCACCACTTTTAGATTCCTTATTACATCCTTTGATAAAGAAAAAAACATGTTGAGAGAGAGAGAGAGAGAGAGAGAGATGAGAGAGAGAGAGAGAGAGAGAGAGAGAGAGAGAGAGAGAGAGAGAGAGAGAGAATGTTAACAAACTAGTTCTCAATGAGTGATGCAGCACACAGAGGGAGAAAGATACAAAGGTTCAAAGGTTCAGAAAACTAATACTGAGAGAGAGAGAGACCTTACAGACCTTACCTTACAGACCTTACATCTTGTTCGGGTTGCCCCAGGTCCCTCAGTGTGAGGCACCTCTAATGTCTACCAGAGAGTTGCTAGTACATCTTCCGGTATATTTTGCCATCTTCCAATCTTGGATGGTCTGGGATGCAGTTTAGATATTGTCGAGCTTATTCTTAAACACATCTACGCTCACTCCTGATATTCCTCAGATGAGCTGGCAACGCATTGAATAGACGCTGCAATTATCGATGCTGGTGCGTAGTGGATTAATGTCCTGTGTGCTTTCCTTATTTTTCCTGGTATAGTTTTGGGCACTATTAATCTACCTCTGCTTGCTCTTTCTGATATTTTTAGTTCCATGATATTTTCTGCTATTCCTTCTATCTGTTTCCATGCCTGAATTATCATGTAGCGTTCTCTCTCCTCTAGACTATATAATTTTAAGAATTGTAGTCTTTCCCAGTAGTCAAGGTCTTTAACTTCTTCTATTCTAGCTGTAAAGGACCTTTGTACACTCTCTATTTGTGCAATATCCTTTTGATAGTGTGGGTACCATATCATATTGCAATATTCAAGTGGACTACGAACATATGTTTTATAAAGCATAATCATGTGTTCAGCTTTTCTTGTTTTGAAGTGCCGTAACAACATTCCCATTTTTGCTTTACATTTTGCCAACAGAGTTGCTATTTGATCATTGCATAACATGTTCCTATTCATCATCACACCAAGGTCTTTAACTGCTTCCTTATTTGTGATTGTCTCATTATTAGGTCCCTTATATGCATATAGCTTTCTTTCTCTGTCTCCATAATTATTGATTCAAATTTATCAGAGTTAAATACCATCCTATTTACCTCTGCCCAATCATATACTTTGTTAAGGTCTCTTTGTAGAGCGTTCCTATCTTCATCACAAGGAAAATAATTTCTCTACTTATTCTTGTGTCATCTGCGAAACTACTCACTACCGAATCCTTAACATTATTGTCTATGTCTTCAATCATAATAACAAACAGTATTGCAGCTAACACCGTACCTTGCGGCACACCGGATATTACCTTGGCTTCATCGATTTCTCGTCGTTTTGCAATAACTATCTGTTTTTTCTGTTGTGTAAAAATTCTTTTAACCATCTTCCTACTTTATCCACGATATTGTGTTTTCTAATTTTCTTCGCTAATATATTATGGTCTACTTTATCAAAAGCTTTTGCAAAGTCTAAATAAACCACATCTGTTTCATTTCCGCTTTTCATATTTTTGAATATGTTCTCACGGTGGACTAACAGTTGGGTTTGTGTACTTTTTCCGGGTACGAAACCATGTTGTCCTTTATTAAACAAATTATTTTTTATTAAATGTTTCATAATATTTTTCTTCATTACCCTTTCATACACTTTCATAATATGTGATGTTAAGACTCACAGGCCTATAATTACTTGCCTCTAGTCTTGATCCACTTTTGAAAGTAGAGGTAATATATGCTAATTTGTGCTCATCATAAATCTTGCCTGTATCTACACTTTGTCTTAATAATATTGCAAGTGGCTTTGCGATAGAATGAACTACTTTTCTTTAACAAAATAGGCAAAGGTGAATTGACATCAGGCCCTGCAGCAGCTCCATTTTTAATTTCATTAATAGCCTGCACAATATCAGCTTCATTAATATCTATGTCAGCTAAATATTCACTATTTTCATCCCTTACTTCTATATCATTATCTTCATTATCTATTCTAGGGGTGAATTCTCTCTTATAGTCGTTTTCTCCAGTATTTGCAACATTTCCTTTTTTCATTCGTTAATCTCCCTTCAATTCTTAGGGGACTATTCTATTCTTCTTTTATTCATCTTCTTCGCATATGAGTATAATAGTTTGGGATTTTGCTTGATATTTAATAGGGTTTTTTCTTCCAAGTCCCGTTTTTCATTTTCTTTTGATTGTATAATCTTTTGTTCTCCATTTTCTATCTTACTTTTTAGTTCTATAAAACTTTCCATTTCATTTGTTTTGTTTTTTTTTTTTTTGCTAGGACCTTTTTTTCCACTTTGCTGATTTTCTGGAACAAGATCCTTCTGTCTCTTGGTATGCATGACTGATGTTTACTTTTCTTCTTCGGTATATATTTATCCACTATTTTCTCTAATATTTTATATAATATCTCCGTATTTACCTTTATGTCATCCACTTACGAAAAATATTATCACAATCTTTGTTTAATTCTTCATTTATTTCTGACCATTTTATATTTTTACTGTAGAAGTTGTATTTTCCATATCCTTCCCACTTTTTCATTTCTTGCTTATCTCTGTTTTCACTTGCTTTGGAATGGACTGTTAATTCGTTATGACATTATGGTCTGAAATACTCGCATTATAAACTATTATTTCTTTAACATAATTCATCTCGTTCACAAATACTAGGTCTAAAGTATTTTCCTTTCTTGTTGGCAGGTGATTTATTTGTTGAATGTTGTATTCTAGTAGCATATCTAATACTTTTCGCTTTTCGAATTGCCTCTTATCTTCTGCACTACTATTACTCTCTTTTTTATATGTATAAGTACATCCACAATCTCCTATTCGTTCTTTCCAGTCTACGAAAGGAAAGTTGAAGTCTCCAGATAGGAGAATAGTCCAGTCCTTGTGATTTCTACATATATCATCCAATTTTTCTATTATTAAGTCAAACTCTTTAGTATTAGGAGGTCTATAATTACTATGTTTCATTAATTTTTCAGATTCAAATTCTACCGCTATTAGTTCACATTCTGAGTTACTATATTTCTCATATATTTTTCCTTGTTTTTTGTCTTTCCCATATATTGAGAGAGAGAGAGAGAGAGAGAGAGAGAGAGAGAGAGAGAGAGAGAGAGAGAGAGAGAGAGAGAGAGAGAGAGAGAGAGAGAGGTTCAGAAAACCAGTGCTCAATGAATGAGGCAGCATGGCTGAACATTCCAATTCACTGGATTGCTGATAGTAAGCTTCTCATTTAAATATTGACCCTTCATTTATCTTTAGTTCAGCAGCAACTTGGTAAATTTTCAGGAAGTTCAGCAGAAACAAAATGAACCATAAGCCATGGAGTCTACAAATTTGCTCCTTCTTTCAAAGTTAATTAAGTGCTGGTCATAGTCACATCTCAACTTTCAGTTCATGTTACCTCGGACAATGGTTAATACAGCACCTCAAACAAATTGCTTGAATCTTTGGCACAGTGCACCACACATCACACTGTTCTTCCAATGACTTTGGGAAAACTGTGAACTTGAAACACTACAATCAAAAATATTTTTTCCACACTACAACTATTAATGAAATACTATGACTGTATGATCACAGAGTCCTGTGTAATCATCTTTCATTAAGGACAGTAATATCATTGTCTATAGAAATAATCTCATTGGCTTTCAATTCTAGAGCATTTAAAATTGGCCCTTGACTACTCAATTAACTCCCTAAAAGATAAAAGAAAAACTAAAATTCTTTGAAACTGAAAACAAAATGAAGTACAAACACTAGAAATCTACTTAGTGGTCTTTACTATTTGTATTATAAAAAAATTCCATAATACATCTTACCAGCTTTTAATATCAAACCTCACATATTTCACAAAATAGGGATACTAAAGCAAAAGCAACACTTCTACATTACAGTAAACTCTGCACTTCAAAGAGAAAAAATGTGTTACCTGATGATGCAGATGCCTTCTCCAATTCTCGCCGACGGCTGAAAAAGTTTGCCATAAAAGCTCCTATGTCACCTGACAACTTCTTCTCACCTAAAAATATTTAAACTGTGAGTTACCAAGTTTTAAAAAACTGCATGTTGCTGTACAATGTCAACATGAAAATAACCTGCATTTAAGTAATTAAAACTCATTAAACTATTTAAATAAAATGGTATCTTTATGATAGCCATACCATATTTTGGACATTGTAACCCAACAATCTGACAACAGTTGGACAGCTCAGTAAGGAGACAAAAATGACAATTATATGGAAAAGTAAAAGGTAATAAAAGCAATGCAGTTCATAGTTTAAGGACCACTAAACAGAACCTACAGACAGAATACAGTGTGTCAGGTAGTGCTCTGCAAAATACTCAAGTGTGCTAGAAAAAGCAAACTGAAAAAAAGGCAATACAGTACAGTGGGGCCCCCTTATTCGCTAATTTCTCTCTGGAACATATCCCTCCAATTGTTCGGGGGGAAATTCGCCTATTCATTGTTTTTCTATGAGAAATATCCATAAATTCCTGTTTTTTTTATATCAATTTAATCATAAAATGCACTTTTTGTGATAAAACTATTAAAAAAACCAGGTATAACATTTTTTAGCAAGTTTTTCCTGAGTTTTAACAAAATATAGGTAATTTTTAGCATTTTTAAAGAGGACCACTATACTTTTTTTAATTAAGATTGAACTGTCACCTTACAGTAATGTACTGCTTAGCTAACAATGAATAGTAACACATTCATCAGATACCATATACTACTTAGTGCACTTCTCAATACGAAATGACTGACCTCCTAGAATTCCTGACTTTCTCTTGAGCTTACAAATTTTTTGTTTGTTGTTTATTGTATATAAAAAATATTTATTTATCCTGTTACAAAAATACATGACAATAAATCCAGTTGTACAGGTCATTATACCTAGAAAACATTTCCAGTCAGCATTACTTTTCTTGTCACATTGAGTTTGCTAGTGTCATAGGTTCGTCATATACATGCGGTCCTCAGTTAGCAGCAGGGGTTCTGTTCCTGGCCACCGACACAGAGCGATTTTTGACACTAAGCAATTTTAAAGTCTACGGCTACCGTACATCTTCTTTCGGAGCACTAGACTAGTTAACAGTGCCCTAGACCAGTCCACGGCGCCGTTATCCCGCAATGACGCAATAAGTAAAATTATATTTATGCAGTATAGTACTACAGAATTTACTGTACAGTACATTATAGAATTATAAATACTGTAAAGTGAAAAAAGTCTACCTTTAATCCTTTGGGTGGCTTGTGAAGTATAATCCTTGTACAGTGGTACCTTGACCTGTGAGTTGAATTTGTTCCATGGCCAAGCTCGTAGCTCAATTTGCTTGCATATCAAATCAATTTTCCCCATTGAAAATATTTTAAATGACCTTAATCCATTCCAACTCTCAAAATGCTGCCCCATATTTTTATGTTTCATGTTATTAAATAAGGAAAATATATTTCTAAATAACAAATATTGTATAAAACATAATAGAAAGAGTATGTAAAGATATAATGTTTTATACAGTGTACAGGTATCTATAGTGTTCAAGTTACGATAATTCGTCTTACGATAATCAGGTTTTACGAGAGACCAAATTACAATAGCCTAACTTTATCCCATCTAGTTGAATAAGTTCAAAATCAGCAAAAGACAATTATGAAAGTACGTATGGTTTTAACGTTATACTTGTTGCGTAAACGTGTACAGCCATGAACAACCAAATGAGAAACAACTTGTTTTCTAAGTACAACCGAACTGGATAACAACAACATCTGTTTGGCTTGTACAGTGGTACCTCGAGATACAAAATTAATCCATTCTGAGGCGGCCTTCGTATCATGAGTTTTTCGTATCTTGAACCGCATTTTACATGTAAAATGCTTAATCCGTTCCAAGCCCTACAAAAACACCCCAGTAAATTATATTTCCAGGCCTATAACACACGTTCTAGGGTTACGACGCCGATCCGACGGAAGAAATATGACTCCAAAAAGGAAAAATACTGTACATACTTGAGTAATATTCAACTGCATGTAATGTTCAACCCCATTTTTACTGCATATATTAGGACTTTAGCATATGTCCCTTAGCAATAAGCCTAGCCTATGTTGGCAGTTGCTATGTAGCCTAGTCTATGATTCTGACATCTAAACCTAAGAAGCTAAAAGCTTAGAATATGCCAATAAAATGTATAAATAATCAGTATGTACTCATTTCAAATAATTATTAATTAATCATTAACTATAATACACAAACAAAACAAAAAAAAAACTTCCAATCGATTGTTTACATTCAGCTCTTACGAGTACCAAACGATCGCCAAGCAATCCCTTTTCCTAGCATACACTAAGCCATAAATTTTCATTAGTATCTCTCTTCAACTAATGAAACTACCAAACAGTATAATAACCATTCATTTCTATTCTTTATTCTATCTTTACCTGATGGAGATACCGAGTTACTGACAGCTATAATGAAACATATACGTAATATTAAAACAAGAAGAATTCTAGAAAATACTTATTTGTTGGCTTCAATGATAGCAGTCTGATTTATTTTATATTTTATGATATCTAATTCACAATTTTTTTTTTATTAAATGTATTGCATGTACTCATTTCAAATAATTATTAAGTAATCATTAACTATAATAAACAATAAAAAAAAAAAGCTTCCAAACTTCTGTTTACATCCAGCACTTACAAGTACCAAACGATCGCCAAGCAATCACTTTTCCTAGCATACAGTAAGCCATAGATTTTCATTATCTCTCTTCAACTACTGAAACTACCAAATAGTATAATAACCATTCATTTCTATTCTTTATTGTATCTTTACCTTATGTTTTCTCTTTTTTATTAAATGTATTGCATGAATGAGTTTTTCAATTTACAGCATCCTTTTACCAATAGAATACAGAGAGCACAAGGGGTAGAAGCTGACCAATAGAAGATCAGGATCTTATGGGGTGACTAGCATCAGGAACCAATGGGAGAGCGGGAGGATGGTGGCGAGTTTACTCAGTTGGTGGCGCGCGAGTTTTAAAATTGTTCTAGGTGGTCCGGGCGAATCTCGAGACTTTACAGCAACAACCTTTCGTAACTTGAACTATTTTCATATGCAGAGCCAAAAAAATCTTCGTATTTGCTTTCGTATCTCAAGTTTTTCGTAAGTTGAGCCTTTCGTATGTCGAGGTACCACTGTATTTCAATCATTGTACTATAGTAAACAATTACCGTAGTTGTTATAAATGACGTTATGTAGAATAAGACTTAGATATCTTAATATAATAACTTTATTCGCTATAGATCAAAGATCAATAGAGAAATATACTGTTAAATTTAAACCTAGTTATAGCTGAAGCTGAGAAAACTGTTCAAGCTGCTAATGATCATTATCGTGCATTGGCAACAAGGATAAAACTCTAGTAAACGCATGCCATCAAACACAGCCTTAGATAAAATTGAGGTAAAATCATTTTAATCAAAACTACTGTGCTTGAAAGAACACATTTCACTGTTGGTTTCAGGCCAATAAAAGATAAATATCGTACAGTTTGTATTACTATTATATAAAGGAATATTGCGAATGGAATCACATAATTTCTTAACTCTCTAAACATGCAGCCAACGTAATCTGTTAACAAAAAATTAAAAGAAAAAACGTTCACAATCACAACGAGACATATTCTAGTCATATTTCCACCTGAAAACATGTCATATAAGGAAAAATTACCTTTTCCCATATAAGTCAAGTATCTAGATATTCATTTATGCTAACTAGAAGCAAGAAAATTAGCTCAGAATTTAGTTAAATATGGCGAAACAAACTTGTATTCGCAATCACCTGATTTCCAAACTAAACGTATGTTAGTAGTATTTTATAATATAATAACATGAGAATACATACAATATTATTGGATACAGTGAAGTAATGTATTTGTTTTTGTTTGTTTGTTTGTATGGTGTTTTTACGTTATTCAGCAACGGGACCAACGGCTTTATGTGACTTCCAAACCATGTCGAGAGTGAATTTCTATCACCAAAAATTCATATCTCTCACTCCTCAATGGAATGGCCGAGAATCAAACTCGCGACCGCCGAGGTGGGACGCCAACACCATACCAACCACGCCACTGAGGCGCCGTGTGAAGTAATGTATAACTTTCTAAAAGATTTATGGAAAAGATGCATATTTACTTTTTCTTCTTTGCTTATCTTAATTTTCGTCACCTATGCCATTACAAAGCAGCAGCATCTGGAGCTCGTATGGTCGTACCTCAATTTTTCGCTCATGTAACAAAGCAAAAAATCGACCCAAGTTGCACAGTTATGTTTTGTACTTCTATTCCATGGAGAAAACAAATTGCAGTGATGCAAAAACAAATGTATTTGCGAGTTTTGTCTTTTAAAATCAATTTACTGCAACAATTGTAAATATATAATTTATTATAAAAACATGATTAAATTATCTACATTAACATTTTATTATTTGGGCTTGACTGAACAACCTCTTCTCTTCATATGAAGGGCTGTTACAAAGACTTCAAATGGACATGCATACTGGCAATGTATTATATTTATGTACAAAAATTGAAAAATAGCCTGTAATACATTTTTCATACACGTCTTAAACATAAAAACATGAAAACTTATGACAAAAAGCTGAAGTTTCATTAACAAAATTAGTTATAATTATAGTCCCAAATTAATAAAATATAACCTAGTGAAGTCTTTGTAAATGCATTTTTCTGAACAGCGGCGGACAAGAATGAACATAAAAAAATATCCTCTAATAACGTGGAGGGAAGTTACAAAAGCTGCCTTTGTGTCATTTATGTAAAAAAAAAAAAAATTACTCTATACGTAATATATTTTAATACACATTTTATTGTTAAAAGTGTAATATATGAGCATGATTCATTATCTGTGTCCGATGCTAGTTTTAGAACATCATTCAAAAACCAAGTAACCTTTTGTGGACGGTTAGTTGGTCTAAGACGTGCACAAGCTTTAGGGATGGACGAAAAGTATGAATCTGCATAATTTATATTGAATCCGACTTGAAATATTTTCTTCAAGGCTGATTTGATCGTTGTAATTGTACTGGCGGCTAAGCCTGTTTCAAACAATGTTCTACAGAATGAAATGGCCAAATCTGGGGTCATTTGATGAATATTTAAGCGCCTTAAATAAATAGATAGTTTCTTAACAGCCGAATCATATTGCCTAAGCGTTGAATCCCTTTTGTCAGATTCTATGCAAATGACATTATCCGGATCTATACTTGCATCTTTATGAGCCGCAAACTTCATGAAATCCATAAAGTTATGGTTTGTAGAATTCTTGAGGAAGCTGACACAATCTGCGTTTGTACTACTTGTGTCAGTTCCGGTCGAGGGATCCGTTTGGGATGGAGTTTCAGCTCTAGGAGCGGAAACCAATTGCTTTTGGGCAGTTGGGGCTACCAAAGCTACTTGACCTTTGAAGGAACGTAGTTTGTGTAGCACTTTCATCAGAAGATTAACTGGAGGAAACAGATAAATCTTCTGCCAGAGGTTCCAATCTATCGACAACGCGTCCATGGCATAAGCCAGAGGGTCCAGGTTGGGCACCACATGGCAAGGGAGCTTGTGGTTGGATTTTGTTGCAAAAAGATCTACTTGAAGACCTGGAACCTGACTGGAGATCCACTGAAACGAATTCATGTCTAGGGACCATTCTGACTCTAGAGGTTTGGTCCTTGATAAAGTGTCCGCTATTACATTTCTGACTCCTGCTAGATGAGTTGCTGACAGGGACCAGTGCATTTTTGCTGCCAAGGTAAATATTGCTATCATAACATGATTCAGTTTGGGTGATTTGGAACCCCCCGTTAAGCCAATGGACAACCACTAGGCTGTCAGAGACTATCCTCACATGGTTGTTTCTGGGTGAAGACAACTGTTTTAGTGTCAGAAAAACTGCCATGGCTTCCAGCACGTTTATGTGGAACTGTTTGAGACTGGTTGACCAAGTGCCCTGGGTTATCCGTTGTTGAGAGTATCCTCCCCAGCCACTGAGTGACGCATCTGTATGAATTGTCACTTTCGGTGGAGGAATTTGCATTGGCACTGCTTTGGAAAGATTCTTGGGAATTGTCCAAGGGAGGAGTCTCTTTATTAATACCGGGGGAATTACCGAGACTTTGTCTCTGAGACGAACATTGGCTCTCTTTCTCCAAACTCGATTGATGTCTTTTAATTTGGCTTTCAGTAGGACGTCTGTTACTAAAGCAAACTAGTAATCCGAGGATTCTCTGAGAACGTTGAAATATATTTTTGTTCACCGGCGAACACAGGTCGACCCAGAAATACACATTTTAAACAAAAGCATGTACGTTTATAACTTTGACACATCGGTCGTTAAATTTGCACCTACTCCAACTACATTTTTGGAAGAGCGGCAGGCAGCAGCGGACAAGAACGAACATGAAAAAACATCCTCTTTGATAACATGGAGGGCAGTTTCAAAAGCTGCCTTTGTATCAAATTTATGTACAGAAATAAAAATACCCTGTACGTAATACATTTTCATATACATTTTAAACATAAAAGCATGAACATATAGTTTACCCTAATACCTATGAGATAACTCTCAATTAAAATTTTTAATATCATTTGCATAACCTTTACTATGGTCTGAACGATATTTCTACAAATGTATGTACTCGTTGTTAAGACATAACCTTTACTATGGTCTGAACGATATTTCTACAAATGTATGTACTCGTTGTTAAGACATAACGGTGCTTGCAACGCTGTTAACCAAAGATTATGTCGTAAAAATACCTTAAAATACCTTATTTTTTAATCAATATTTTTGACAACCGCTGTGTAACTGATTCGATGCTCAGTGATTGTGCCGCTAACCGCAGGCTGCTTTTATATGAACAATATTTTTAGAATTTTCAGAGGTAAGTCTATATATGAACAATATTTTTAGATTTTTTACTATTCTCCTAAATGTGGTATATGTAAAAAAAATATATATATTTTTTGAAGGTTATGATTGTTGAAAGTAAGCAAGCTGAATTATTCTGAGATCTGTATATGTAACCTAAGCAGAATAGCAGCTGTTTAATTATTATTTACAAGATAGCATTAATGATAATATCCAAGGAAGATTTTGCACACTGTTAAATACAGTAAAGAATGTAACAATATAAGCAAGGATAATCATAATAATACCTTATTAAAGAGAACAGCTGAATTAATTGAATTTATACTAGTATGTATAAAGGATTTCCTCAAAATTCCTAATTATTTATTTTTCAGGCTCAGAATGAGAAAATACCAGATTTTCACCTTCAATTTGACACCAGAATAAGAAAATACCAGCTTTAACTTTCAATTTGATGCTACGAACATAGGTCAATTACTCCCGGATACGTCTTTAACCCTTAAACGCCGAAGGGGTAAATTAAAAATCATCTTCCGTGCCGAGAGGGTCTTGGAGTGAGCGCGGAAGCGGAAAAAACATTTTTCAAAAATTCACAGCGCGCTTAGTTTTCAAGATTAAGAGTTCATTTTTGGCTCCTTTTTTTGTCATTGCCTGAAGTTTAGTATGCAACCATCAGAAATGAAAAACATTATCATTATCATATATAAATAATGCAATATATGATAGCGCAAAAACAAAATTTCATATATATTTTATTCAAATAGCGCTATGTGCAAAACGGTTAAAGGTAACAAGTTAATTTTTTTGCGTTGTAATGTACATTGAATTGCGATCATTTTGGTATATAACACATTGTAAAATGATAAAAGCAACAGAGAGAAAATATTATCACAAAATGATGCATGAATTCGTAACGCGCTGACGTAAACAAATTTTTTTCTTCAAAAATTCACCATAAATCTAAATATTGTCCTAGAGACTTCCAATTTCTTTCAAAATGAAGACAAATGATTGAATATTACTATAATGTAAAAGTATTAGCTTACAATTGCAGTTTTCGACCATTTCGGACGAGTTAAAGTTGACCGAATGTCGAATTTTTTTGTATGCAATTATTTCGAAAATTAGAAAAGCTACAACATTCAAATATTTTTCGTTTTATTCTACATGAAATTGCGCACATTTTCACATATAAAACTCTATGAAATGCCTAATATGAAATGGAGCAAATATTCCGAGAATGTGACGTACGCATTTCGGAGATTTGCGGGGGAGAATCTGCGCGTGGAGGGAAGGAAAGTTTTTTTTTTTAATTCACCATAATTCTAAATATTGTGCACGAGACTTCGAATTTGTTTCAAGATGAAGATAAATGACTGAATATTACTAGTAAGAGTTTTAGCTTACAATTGCGTTTTTCGACCATTTCGGTGGAGTCAAAGTTGACCGAACATGGTTTTTTTTCTATTTATTGTGATTTATATGCAAATATTTCAAAAATGAGAAAAGCTACAACCTTCAATTATTTTTAGTTGTATTTTACATGAAATTGCACGCATTTTCATATATAAAACTTTTTGTAACAGCTAATTTAAAATGGTGCAAACATTACCACAATTGCACGTATGATTTTTTCGGAAGTGTTACCGCGCGGACGTAAGGAAAATGTTTTTTTTTTTCATAAATTCACCATTAATCGAAATATTGTGCTAGAGACTTCCAATTTGTTGCAAAATGAAGGTAAATGATTGAATATTACTAGAATATAAGAGTTTTAGCTTACAATTGCGTTTTTTGACCATTTCGGTAGAGTCAAAGTTGACTGAAGGTTGAAAATGTGTCGCTTATCATTTTTTATATAAAAATATTTCAAAACTGATAAAAGCTATAACCATGGGTTGTTTTTAGTTGTATTGTGCATGAAATTGCACACATTTCCATATATAAAACTTTATGTAATGGCTAATTTAAAATGGTGCAAACATTACCACAATCGCACGTATGATTTTTTTCGGAAGAGTTACCGCTCGGATGTAAGGAAAACATTTTTTCATAAATTCACCATAAATCAAAATATTGTGCTAGAGACTTCCAATTTGTTGCCAAATAAAGTTAAATGATTGAATATTACTAAAATATAAGAGTGTTAGCTTACAATTGCGTTTTTCGACCATTTTGGTAGAGTCAAAGTTGACCGAAGGTTGAAATTTTGGCACTTATCGTTATTTATATGAAAATATCTCAAAACTGATAAAAGCTACAACCATGAGTATTTTAATGTTGTATTCTACATAAACATGCGCACATTTTCATATATAATACTTCATGCAACGGCTAATTTAAAATGGTACAAAAATTATGTCAAAGTGACGAAATAATTTCTGAGATGTGTCACAGATACTTCTTAGTGCGGCAAGAAAGAAATTCGCGCTTGCGCGCCTGCGTAACGATTGTAAACAAAACAACACCTTGATCCGTGAACTCCCAGCATCCCCCAAGGCGCGTGATTCAAAAGTTTTCGGCTGGTAGGCCTATAAGTATTTTTCCGCGAATTTTTAAAAAAACTTTTGTATGTCGACGTAAAATACGTCCAGTCGGCGTTAAAGGGTTAATAAGACATATCCAAGAGGGTCTGCTCCCTGCAAATAATAATAATAACAGCTGTGTTCTTTGTTTTTGAGATATTTTATTTGTCTGATGGTTTTGTATTATGTAGCTACCACATGGTAGTTGTACTTAAAACCTAATACAGTAATACCCCGAACTTACGCGATTCAATTTGTGCGAATTCACAATAGCGTGAACTTTTCATCGGAACCTGACTAATTATCACACACAAGTTGTTAACAATAGTGCGAACATTTGCAAACCCTCCAGAAGCACTGCAAAACCCAGCAAAAGTGTTTATGTTTAATTTATTATGCAAATTTTTAAATTTTAAAGCTTTTCTGTACAAAATATTTATTAAAAATGTATTATTTTTATATTTATACATGCATAACTATTTTATATTTATACATACATAACTATAAGTTATTGCACATATGTACTTTTATAAGACATGATTCCCACTCACAAAGTTAATGCACTTTTCAAAGATAATATCTCTTCAGAAAATTATATTGTTGATACAATAAAGTTTGTTCATACTTACCTGGCAGATATATATATAGCTGTATTCTCCGAAGTCCGACAGAATTTCAAAACTTACGACACACGTAGTGGGAGTCAGGTGGCTAGTACCCATTCCAGCCGCTGGGAGGCGGGTATCAGGAACCATTCCCATTTTCTATTCCCACTGTCTCCTGAGGGGAGGTGGGTGGGCACTTTGATTATATATATCTGCCAGGTAAGTATGAACAAACTTTATTGTATCATAACAATATCATTTTGTTCATGAAGCTTACCTGTCAGATATATATATAGCCGAATCCCACCTTTGGAGGTGGGGCGTGACAGAATAGGATTTTTAGGAAACATATGCATGCAGATGATTGACATCTTGGTTCCTTACCTGTTAGCATAGCTGACTTCGTGATTACTGTCACCCAAGTCTGCTTCTGCTTTACTAGTCTCTCCAGCAAGGTAGTGACCTATGTAGCTGGTGAGTTCTAGATGATCTGTCAATGGGTGCGTGACCACAATGCGACTAGACCATTTGACCATAAAATGAGGGCAACGAAGCAAAAATACCACCTGGCCTAGCCTACCAAAGGTTAAATCCCACATAACTAGGCTAAAGGAAGGGAGGTCTGCCTTAGGCGGTCGACCCTACAACGATAAACAATACAATAATTAAAAACTCACCTAACCATTCTCTATAGGAAAGGATGAGTGCTACTTCCTGCCCCCAAAATAGTGTCTGCGGCGACGTATGGCCCAAGCGAATAGCAGTTCTCGTACGTTGTCTTCACCTCCCGCAGGTAGTGTGAAGCGAACACCGAGTTGCTACGCCAAAACGTGGCACTCAAAATGTCACTGAGTGCTGGACATGAGGAACTTTAGAACCACGTCCAAGTTCCACGATGGTACTTTAGGTTGAGGTACCTTCGTTGTCTCGAATGATCTTAAGAGATCGTGAAGGTCTCTGTCGTTAGCCAAGTCCAGGCCTCTGTGTCGAAAGACTACAGACAGCACACTTCTGTAGCCTTTTATCGTCGGGACTGCCAGCTTCAAGTCCTTCCTCAGGTAAAGGAGGAAGTCAGCGATCTGGTTCACAAAGATCGTGGTGGAGGAAATGCCCTTCTTCTTGCACCAACTCCTAAAGGCGGCCCACTTCGATTGGTACACTGCAAGAGAGGAAGCTCTTCTTGCATTGGCAATCGCTCTTGCCACATGTCTTGAAAAACCTCTCGCTCTGGCCAGCTTTTGGATAGTCTGAATGCAGTCAGACTCAGAGCGGGGAGGTTTTTGTGGTACCTCTCGAAGTGGGGCTGTTTGAGTAGATCTATCCTTGATGGAAGCGTCCTCAGGAAGTCTACTACGAAGGACATGACCTCCGTGAACCAGTCTGTCGCAGGCCAGAAAGGGGCGACTAGCGTCATCCTTGTCCCCTCTGAAGCTGCAAACTTTCTTAGAACTTCCCCTAGGATCTTGAACGGGGGAAAGGCGTAAAGGTCTAGCCCTGTCCAGTCCCAGAGAAGGGCGTCTATCGCCACTGCTCCTGGATCCAGAACCGGGGAGCAGTAAAGAGGAAGTCTCTTCGTTCTCGACGTCGCGAAGATGTCCACGAGAGGACGTCCCCACAAACTCCACAGCTTCTGGCATACATCTTGATGTAGGGTCCATTCGGTCGGCAGCAGCTGACCTTGCCGACTGAGGAGGTCTACACGGACGTTCCTGACGCCTGCGACGAACCTCGTAAGGATCGTGACGTCCCGTGCCCTCGCCCACAACAAGATCTCCTTCGCTAGATTGAACAGGGACCGAGAGTATGTTCCTCCCTGCTTCTTGATGTATGCCAGCGCTGTGGTGTTGTCTGAGTTGATTTGCACTATCCGACGAGAGACTTTGTCTTGGAAGAACTGAAGCACTAGATGAATGCTGCCAGCTCCTTGAGGTTTATGTGCCAGACACCTTTTCCCCTCTCCAGGTGCCTGACACTTCCTCCCCCCCCAGTGTCGCTCCCCACCCCGTGGCAGACGGGTCGGAGAACAACACTAGGTCGGGGCTCTGAAGCTTGAAGGAAACTCCCTCCGTCAGCTTCAAAGGATCGAACCACCACCTTAGGTGTCCTTTTACCTCTTCCGAGATCTCCAAGATCATATCCATATTGTCCTTGTGCTCAATCCGAAGCAGAGAGCCCTGAATTGAAATACCTTCCCCTTCAGGACAAACTGCAGGTACTTCATCGACTGGGGATGGATCGGGACGTGAAAATATGCGTCCTGGAGATCTAACGACACCATCCAATCGCCCGGTCTTAAGGCCCCAAGAACTGACTGAGGCGTCTCCATCTTGAACCTCTGTTTGTCCACAAAGAGGTTTAGACTGCTTACGTCTAACACCGGTCGCCACCCGGCACCAGGAACAATCTGTTGTAAAAGCCCGAGGATTCTAGGTCCAAGACCTGTTCTACCGCTCTCTTCTCGAGCAGATCGTAAAGAATCTGTTGTTTCTCCCAATGGTAAGAGGGCGACATATCCCTGGGTGTCGTGCACAGCGGGGGGCGGTTTCAGGAAAGGGATCCTGTAACCTTTCTCTATGATGTTTAGCGACCAGCTGTCCGCATCTCTCTCTCTCTCCAGGCTTCCACAGATAAATGAAGTCTGGCTCCTACCGGTGACTGGAGGACTGCTTGCTCATTTCTTGCCCCTGGGTTTCGAAGGGGCTCTGCCTCTGGGAAGGCCTCTTCCTCGAGGAGATGGTCTCGAGGAAGATCCGCCTCGAAAGGGCTTCGGTTTCTTTGAAGCTTGAACTCCCGAAGACATCGAAGGGACTGCAGGGTGTCGAGAAGATTGAGCAAGCAGGTCCTGTGTCACTTTCTCTTGCAAGCTGACGGCAAGATCTTTGACCATAGCCTGGGGAAAGAGATGGTTCGAAAGAGGGGCAAACAACAACTCCGCCCTCTGCGAAGGAGAAACCTACTTCGCCGTAAAGTTACAGAACAGAGCTCTCTTTTTCAAGAGTCCTGTGCAAAAGTGCGAAGCCAGCTCCTCCGAACCATCCCTGACGGCCTTGTCCATACACGCCATGACGCTGGACAGCTCCCCCAGGCTAATCGAGTCCGGACTCCGTGACTGGGTATCCAGTACCCCCAAGCACCAGTCCAAGAAGTTAAACACCTCTAACGTACAAAAGAGGCCTTTCAGATGGTGGTCTAACTCCGAAGTAGTCCAAGTCACTTTTGCGGATGAGAGAAGCGACCTCCTCAATGCATCCACCAGGCTGGCAAAGTCCCCTTGAGCAGAAGAGGGAACTCTCAGACCGACGTCCTCTCCTGTCTCTTACCACATACCTGCCTTACCGCTAAGTCTTGACGGCGGTAGAGCAAAAGAGGTCTTCCCTTGAGCCTTCCTTAACTCCATCCAATCATGGACCTTGCAAAAAGCTCTCTTGGTTGAAAGAGACTTCTTCATCTTAACGAAACCCGTGGTCTTGCTGGCTTTCGAAGACGATAATTGAGAAGGCGGAGAGCGAGGAGCCAAGGGTTGGAAAGTATCTCCAAACGCGGTCTAGAGAAGGCGGGTAAAGACCTGGTAATCCAAAGAAGCAGATGTTGTTGGTTGGTCGTCATTAGCTTCCTCCGAAGAGCTGCTCACCTCACCCTCTTCTGCAGGTGAGGTAGAAGGGACCACTGAAGGAAGAGGTACTAGACCTTTAGGGCCAAGTCTCCAACAAGAGCGTTGCTGAGAAGACGAAGGCAAAGCAGCAGAGTGAATCTCTTCCAAAAACTCCACAGCAGGGTCCGGAACTGAAGTAGAAGCTTCCTGAATCAAAGAAACATGGTGCGCCTCTTGAAGGCGGGTAGCGTCTTGAAGAGCGTCAGAAAGAACGCGCGAGCGTCGGCGAGCGTCCATCCGAGCGTCAACAGAAGCGTCCGGCAAAGCGTCATGCCTAGCGTCCTGACGAGCATCCATACAAGCGTCACGATGGGCGTCCATACGAACGGCCCGTACGTGGCCGAATGAAAAGAGTCCATCTTCGCATCTTGCGGGGCGTCATGCTTTGCAGCAAGAGAAGCGTCCTTCAGGGAAGAGAGAGAGACGTCTAGGCGAGCTACTCAACTGCGCTAAGCAGCCTGCACGGAGGCGAGCTTAGCAGGAAGAGCAACATCCTGCTTGGCAGCAGAGAGAACGTCGCGATCAGGAGATGGAGCGTCAAGCAGCGAAGAAAGGGGAGCGTCCTGAGGAGCAGGAAAACGGTCCTTGCTCCGAGAGCTACGATGTTGCTCCCTCCGACGGAAGAACATTTAGAGAAACGTTCCTCGCGCCCTCTAGATAGCCACTGGGGAGTCGCACGAAATCTAGAGGGCGACGAAACAGGCGAAAGAGACGAGCGAGGAGGAGAGGGAGACAATCTGGACCTCTTAATCGGCAGTCTTTCATCCTTCCTCCTCCGACGAGGTTCTGCCTCTCTCTTGGACAGCAATGAAGCAAGTTGTTGCTGCATAGAGCGGATGATCTTCTCGGTAGGAGAAGACTCCCTCTCAGGAGAAGGGCTGATCATGTGAGAAGACGAGGGGTGAGGGGACGCCTTCTTCCTTCTCACAGGAACCGCCACAGTACGATCCCTGGAGCGACTGGGGCGCTCGAAGGCGTCATCATCGGATGACGTCCTAGTCCTCTTCTGCGGCGGGAAGGCTGCGAAACTATCCGGGGATGACCGCAGATCAGCAGAAGCAAAAGGACGTTAAGTGTCCCGCTCTCGAAAACTCCTCTTCAACGGGCGAGAGTCCGACCGAGAACTCCACCCCTTGCGCGGGGAGGAAGCCTCGGAGGACGAGAAGCACTCCTTAAGGAGACGCGCACGCTCCTTGGCAGCCTGGGAGGCGTCAACAGTTACTGCCGAAGGGACGCCAGATTGGTGGGGGTTCCCCGTAACCCTCCTTCGGCTTTCGACATGCCCTCTCCCTGAAACCTGGGAGTCCGGCAGAGGTCCAGGCCTAGAGGCGTTATAGGGCCGATCTGACGCCCCCTCCACAACACTAGGGGCAATGTCACTGCACTTCACTGCACTTCACTGCACTAAGATCACTTTTGCCTTCCAAGGCAAGCACTTTAGATTCCAGATTACGCAGCGATTCCAGAATCACAGAAAGGGCATTACCCTCCACAGACACTATTCCAGGGCCCGAAGGCGACAATACAGGGTTAGGAGTTGCAAATGCTACTGGAGGGTTAGCAGGAGAAACATTAATGCCCTGACATTTACTATCTGATATACTTCTGGAGGAAGACCTCCTAATCCTATCAAGCTCCAACTTGCGAACATAGGATTCATACGCCTTCCAACCCGAATCAGACAGACTTTCACACTCCTTGCAACGATCATCAAACATACACAAATGTCCCCTACAATTCTTGCATACTGTGTGGGGGTCTACTGAAGCTTTCGGTAGCCTCACCTTACATTCATCCTTACAGCATACCCTGGCGCTAGCCGAACTAGACCCAGACATCTTAGTTTAAGGAAAAATCAAGCCAATATCTAAAACAGTCCACAAATAACGTGTGCCTAGCCACAGATCCAAAGTCAAATAACCAAAAGTCAATCAGGATACTTAAGTGGCCGAAAGTTTTCCAAACTCCAAAGACAGAGGTACTGAAAACAGATGATTACAGTACCCGCGACAGAGAAAATCTGAATAGAAAATGGGAATGGTTCCTGATACCCGCCTCCCAGCGGCGGGAATGGGTACTAACCACCTGACTTCCACTACGTGTGTCGTAAGTTTTGAAATTCTGACGGACTTTGGAGAATACAGCTATATGAACAAACTTTATGAACAAACTTTAATTTCTGAAGTACGTACTAATATACTAAAATTAGTATAAGTTTTCATGCTTTTAAGTGTAAAATCAGTATGGAAATTTTGTGTATGCTATTTATATTTTTTTAAATAATACAAAGGCAGTAGGTAATTCAGTATTAGTCACTATATAAGAACTCCATGATCAACTAGTAAAACATCAGAGTTGTTGTTCTGTGAAAATTACTTTCTTAACCAAGGAGAAAAGTGCTGGTACAATCTATATGTAATATGTTACGTAATTGCAGCACATACAGTTAATGTACTTTCAGAAGATGTGATCCCATTCGCACTTTTTAAAGATGATACCCCTGCAGTTTTACCTACATGACATCTCTCTCTCTCTCTCTCTCTCTCTCTCTCTCTCTCTCTCGTCACTAGTTCATGATTTTAAATTGATTTAATTTTACCTTCACCCCCTGCAAACATTACTTATGTACGTACATGACTTCTTTATTTTATTTAATTTTGTGACTTCGTTATGACTGAATTATGAAGTTTACCTAGTGGTGCAAAGAAGACTTTCACTCTGACAGAAAAAGAAAATGGCATCTCATGAATTAGGGGTAACACTAATATACGTACGAAAGTGGATATGTATGTACAAACGGCCAACGAAGAATTGGCGTAGTTTCTTAATTCATTGTTCGTTATGGAAATATTGCCATATGCAGGTGCCAGATTCTTTAATTAACAATAAATAAAATTTCCTTTCAAAGGTGCTAACTTGAAATAAATTACATTAGAACTGAGTAGACTTATTCAGTGTACAGTAGTACCTCGAGATATGAAATTAATCCGTTCCGAGGCGCCCTTCGTATCAAGAGGTTTTCGTATCTTGGAACACATTTTACATGTAAAATGGCTAATCGGTTCCAAGCCCTCCAAAAACACCCCAGTAAATTTCATAATAAAGCTAAATTGACCTATAAACAATGAAATACTACAACAATCTGGACCATTCAATACCTAAATTAATAACAAAATGCAAAATAACCTGTAAATAAAGTGTATTAGTGTACATGGTATACAAGAAATACTGTACGTAAAATGTGGAACCGTACCTTTCGAGTGAGGCTATCTCCAAAAGTGGCGGCAGAGGAGGAGGAGGACAAACGGCAGATACGTACATACATACGTACAATTAACTTTACGAAAACACATAAAAAAATGTAAGGAAAACATACATAAACTAAAATTTACGAAACACATTAACAAAACTGTAACACTTAACTTTACAAAAAACTAAAATTAAAATTTTTTTTCTTTTTTTATTTTTAACTTTTTTTTTACTTTCACGTAGGCCTTTTTTTTTTTTTTTTTTTTTTTTTAAGAATTTCAACTTCATCACCACTTTCAACGTTCTGTTTATCACTTGGTTCTTTCTTTTTGCTTTCAACTTTCTGTTTTTCATTACTTGGTTCTTCCTTTTTGCTTTCAACTTTCTGTTTTTTATCACTAGGTTCTTCCTTTTTGCTTACTCCTGCTAATGCTAAAGGCCTCTTTAAAAAATAACGATCCAAGGAAGATTGCTTCTGCCTACTTTTCATAATATTCCTGAAACGACTCAGGCAAACGTCATCAAACTGCGCAAGCATACGACCTGTGTGAGCCTTTTCGGGGTGTCTGTTTTCGATAAACGATTGCACTTTATGAAAAGTGGCTAAGACATCCTTAATTTCTGCTATTGTCATAGGGTCCTCCTCCTCTTCCTCGCCGCTGCTAGAGAACTCCTCTTGAACGACGTTATGTTGCATGGCCTCCAACTCCTTCAGGTCATCCATCGTAAGCTCCTCTTGGTTCTCCTTGAGAAGGTCGTTGTTGATGTCCTCATCGACGACCAGCCTCATAGACTTGCCGAGTGCAACGATCTCGTCAAGATCTGGTTCCAAAACAGTTTCGGGATTGCCAACTGTTTCGGACTCTGCAGCACCAGCTTCGCCCACGTCGAATCCTCGAAGTCTCGGGCGGATATGGCATCAGGCCAGAGTTTCCTCCACGAGGAATTCAAGGTTCGCCTCGAAACCTCCTTCCAAGCTTGGTCGATGAGTCGGATACAAATGACGATGTCGAAATGTTACTTCCAAAATTGACGCAAGGTGAGGTTTGTGGTATCAGTGATGTCGAAACATCTCTTGAAAAGATGTTTCGTGTACAGCTTCTTAAAGTTCGCTATCACTTGCTGGTCCATGGGCTGGAAGAGAGGGGTGGTGTTGGGCGGAAGAAAAAGAATCTTGACGAAGAAATACTCCGCTAGGATATCTTCCTCGAGGCCAGGAGGGGGGAGGGGCATTGTCCAACACCAGCAGATATTTCAGGGGGAGGCGCTTCTCTTCCAAAAATTTCTTCACTGTCGGGCCGAAACACAGATTTACCCACTCCGTGAACAAAAGCCTTGTTACCCAGGCTTTTGCATTCCACATCACTGGAAGCTTCTCCTTAAGCACTTTGTGGGCCTTGAAGGCTCGAGGAGTCTCGGAATGATACAACAGTAGGGGCTTCACCTTGCAATCCCCACTGGCATTTGAACAAAGTGCGAGCGTAAGCATGTCTTTCATAGGCTTATGCCCAGGTAGCTTCTTCTCTTCCTCCATGATGTATGTCCAATGAGGCATTTTTTTCCAAAAAAGGCCAGTCTCACCACAGTTGAAAACCTGCTGAGAACTCTAGCCTTCCTTGGTCATCATCTCGTCAAAAGTCTTCTTAAATGCTTCGGCCGCTTTCGTGTCCAAGCTGGCAGCCTCCCCATGACGCACCACCGAATGGATGCCAGTTCGTTAACGAAATTTCTCGAACAGCCATGCGAAGCTTTGAACTCTGGGGTTTGCGTTGAAGTCCCTTTCCCTCCGTCGTCTTCCGCCTGCGCAATCAAATCGCCGAAAATAGCGCTGGCCTTGTGGGCGACTGCCGTCTCCGTTACCGTATCGCCAGTGATTTCTTTGTCTTTTATCCAAACAAGAAGCAGCCATTCCATCTCGTCGTGCACGTGGGTCCTCTTGCTGGACAAAATAGTGATGCCCTTCGACGGTGTAGCTGCTTTGATGGTATCCTTCTGTTTAAGGATGAGTGCCTATCGTCGACTGATTACGGCCGTATTCCTTAGGGATCACACTCAATCGCATACCAGCTTCATACTTCTTGATGATCTCCATCTTTGTCTCCAAAGAGAGCATGCGCTTCTTTCCGTGAATTTCAACTTTCTTGGGACCCATGACTACGTTATCTTGTATGTAATTTACGTATAAGTATACACAATAAAGTTTTCGCACAACACTATAATACGTATACTGCAACGAAATCACTAACGAATTTACGTTACTAAACAAAATTGTTGGACTGAACGAATACTGTGTGCGTACGATAACGATGCTGGTACGAAGTGGACGAGGTAGGTACGCCACCACCTATACGTACATAGATGCATGATGGGAGGGATGCTTTCCAATAGGAGAGAAGGATCTCATGGCAGTGACTAGCATCAGGAACCAATGGGAGAGCAGGAGGATGGTGGTGAGTCTACTAAGATGGCGGCGCGCGAGTTTCAAAATTGTTATCGGTGGTTCGGGGGACTTTCAGAAACCTTTCGTATCTTGAAAACTTTTCGTATGTAGAGCCGTTAAATTTTTCGTATTGGCTTTCGTATCTTGAGTTTTTCGTAAGTTGAGCCTTTCGTATCTCGAGGTACTACTGTATTAAAGATAATTATTTTGCAAAGTAAGGAAAATATATACCGATGGGTCCACGATTTCTAATTTTATTCTCAACTCTAGCTTCGTGACACCATAGCGAAGATTTTGAAGTTGGCTTTGCTGCCGCTCGAATCTTGACTCAATGTATCATACTGCACTGGGGTGCTGTCATTTCGTCTCCTACAGCCGATAAATAATACATCAAGGCGTTAACATTCTTTGAAAACAATGTTTAGTTAAACTAATTTTGTCCTTTGATCAATTAAATAATTTGCATGACACATTTAGTGAGCATAAATTGGACTCCTGATTTTCCCAGATGATTTGCCTATACTCTGTTTTTTTCCATCTGTCCATCCACCTGTGGTGTTTTTGTATGGTAACACTGCGTCCCAGGCTTTAAATAGTTACGCAATGTGTAAGTTTTAGGTAAATAAAAGGATATCTGGGTGTACATTTGCAACTGAAAAGTGTTTTAACCCTCTTACGCCGACTGGACGTATTTTACGTTGACATTTTTTCTCTCCCGTGTGCCGACTGGACGTACTTTAATTCGACTTACAAAAGTTTTTTTTTAAATTCGCGGAAAAATACTTATAGGCCTACCAGCCTAAAACTTTTGAATCACGCGCCTTGGGGGATGCTGGGAGTTCACGGATCAAGGTGTTGTTTTGTTTACAATAGTTACGCAGGCGCGCAAGCGCGAATTTCTTTCTTGCCGCACTAAAAAGTATCTGTGACACATCTCAGAAATTATTTCGTCACTTTGACATAATTTTTGTACCATTGTAAATTAGCCGTTACATGAAGTATTATATATGAAAATGTGCGCATTTTTATGTAGAATACAACAATAAAATACTCATGATTGTAGCTTTTATCAGTTTTGAAATATTTTCATATAAATAACGATAATTGCCAAACTTTCAACCTTCGGTCAACTTTGACTCTACCGAAATGGTCGAAAAACGCAATTGTAAGCTAAAACTCTTATATTTTAGTAATATTCAATCATTTACCTTAATTTTGCAACTAATTGGAAGTCTCTAGCACAATATTTCGATTTATGGTGAATTTATGAAAAAAGGTTCGGAGTACGAGGAGAAATGGTTTTAGAGGTTTCAAAAGATCTAATAAGGTCGTGGAGATCTTTATCTTCTGCTATCTTCAAACCTCTGTTTCGAAACACAGCAGAGAGCATACTCCGATAACCTTTAATGGTTGAAACTGATAATTTAGATTCTTCTCTAAGGAAAATCAAGAAATCAGCAATGTTGGTCACAGAGGTATCGGAGGAGGACAGTTTATTCTTCTTACACCATCTTCTGAAAACATCCCATTTTGATTGGTAGACCCGAATAGTTGAAGATCTCCGGGCCCTAGCAATTGCTTTAGAAGCTTTGCTTGAAAAGCCTCTCGCTCTGACAAGTCTTTCGATAGTCGAAAGGCAGTCAGAGCGAGAGCGGGGAGGTTTTGATGGTACCTCTCGAAATGGGGTTGTTTGAGAAGATCTCTCCTGTGTGGAAGAGATCTTGGGAAGTCCACCGTCCATTCCTGTACCTCTGTGAACCAATCTTGAGACGGCCAAAAGGGAGCGATGAGTGTTAGTCTCATCCCTTTTGACGCCGCAAACTTTCTTAAAACCACTCCTAACATTTTGAAGGGGGGAAAGGCGTAGGCATCTAGGCCTGTCCAGTCCAGCAGCATGGCATCCACCGCTATCGCTCTCGGGTCTTCCGCTAAGGAGCAAAAGTTCTCTAGCCTTCTGGATAGGAAGGTGGCAAATAGGTCTATATGCGGACTGCCCCACAGGGACCACAGAGCTTGACACACCTGAATGTGAAGGGTCCACTCTGTGGGGAGAACTTGGTTTAACCTGCTTAGCCTGAGAAATGAACTGCTCTAGTGAGGAAAGGGTTCCCAGAAGACTTAACCATTCCCTCACCGAACTCCGTCCTTTCTCTGGGAAGCTTGAGACTTTCTGTAATCCCCGAGCAATCCTTTCCTGGGATGGAAAAGCCCGAAAACCCAGAGAATCCATCCGAATCCCCAAATAGACTAAGTTTTGGCTGGGGATCATCTGAGATTTCTCGAGGTTCACGAGTAATCCTAACGTCCTTGTCAGGTTCAAAGTAGTCTGTAGGTCCTCCAAACATAGTTTCTCCGACTTGGCCCGGATTAGCCAATCGTCGAGATACATTGAGATGTTGATCCCTTCTAAATGAAGCCATTTGGCCACGTTCCTCATCAGATACGTAAATACCTGAGGAGCGGTTGATAGGCCGAAGCACAAGGCCCTGAACTGGAAGATTTGTCCTTGTACAACAATCTGAGGTATTTTCTTGACGATGGGTGGAAATCGGGAACATGAAAACAAGTAAGCAATCCTGAAGGTCCAGGGAGACCATCCAATCTCCCTGAAATAGGGATGACAGAACCAAAGCTGAAGTCTCCATGGAGAACTTCTTTTTCTCCACATACCGGTTCAGGATGCTTACATCCAGAACGGGCCTCCATCCCCCCGAAGCCTTTGGAACCAAGAAAAGACGGTTGTAAAACCCCGGGGAGAATGGATCCTGCACTAGTTCTATTGCGTTCTTGTCCCTCATCGACACCACCGTCTGAAGGAGTCTCTCTCTCAGTCCAGGGTCCTTGTAACTCGTCGACAAATCCTTCGGAGATGTTGCTAAAGGAGGTCTGTCTATGAAGGGAATGATGTAACCCTTCTGTAGGACAGACAGAGTCCAGGGATCTGCTTCTCTTAAAGACCAGGCCTCCACAAAGTTTTGAAGTCTGGCCCCTACCTGTGCTTGGAGGACATGGCTGCTACTTGCTCTTTTTAAAAGAGCGGAAGGAAGACCTCCATCGCTTGTCGAAGGTTTTTCTCTTCGAAGTTGATCGAGTCGAGGGAGCTCCACGAAAGGGCACCACTGGAGTACGAGCCACCTTCTTCTGAGCCGGAACTGCACGTCTAATCTTCTTCGTAGATTGCACTAGAAGATCCTGCGTAGCCTTTTCTGACAGGGATCTCGAAATATCCTTCACTAACGATGAAGGAAACAGATGTTCTGACAGAGGTGCGAAAAGTAGGGCGGACCTCTGAGAAGGAGAAACTCCTTTCGTCAGAAAGGAACTGTAAAGAGATCTTTTCTTTAAAACTCCCGATCCAAACAGTGCTGCTAACTCACCAGAACCATCTTGCACAGCCTTATCCATACAAAATACTGTGCAAAGTTTCTGGATCAAGAAAATCTGGCTCACTCGTCTTCTTAGCCAGCACCCCAAGGGACCAATACAAGAAGTTAAACACCTCTAATACGTGGAATATTCTCTTAAGGTGCTGATCAAATTCCGACATACTCCAGGACGCCTTTGCAGAATTTAGAGACTGTCTTCTCACTGACTCTACTAGGCTCGAGAAATCCGAATCTGCAGACGAGGGGAGCATCAAGCCCATAGCCTCTTCCGTTTTACACCATATACCTCTCTTCCCTGTCAGCTTGGAGGGAGGAGAGCAATAAACAGTTCTAAGCATTTCCTTCTTAGATAAAAGCCAAGAATCCAAAGACTGGAGGGCTTTTCTCATTGAAATCGCAGGCTTCATCTTTAAGAAAGCCGAGGATTTCGGGGTTTTCGTGCTCGAAAACAGCGATCTCGGTGAAGGAGGAGCAGCAGGACTAAGAGAGTCCCCAAACTCCCTGAGAAGTAACGAGGCTAAAACTTTATAATTGGAAAGTCCCTCGTTGGTCGAAACTTCTTCTTCAGAAACCTCTTCAAGGTCAAGGTTAGAATGGGATCGCTCTTTCCTGATCGATTCTCTTATCAAGAGAAAGTAGCCTAAGGAGAAATGCTTCTAGTAGGGGAAGGACTACGTACAATAACGTCCCCACAACTAGTAGAAGCTTCGCACCTAACTGGATCATGCCTAGTCGGCGCCTCGCGCTTGGTAGGGTGCTCGCGCCTGGCTGGCGCTTTAAACCTTGGCGGCGTCACGCGTCTGGCTGGCGTCTCGCGCCTGTCAGGATCCTCGCGCCTGGGAGGCGTCACGCTTCTGGCTGGCGTCTCGCGCCTCGCAGCGTCCTCGCGCTTGCCTGGCGCCTCTCTCCTGGGAGGCGTCACGCTTCTGGCTGACGTCTCGCGCCTCGCAGCGTCCTCGCGCTTGCCTGGCGCCTCGCTCCTGGGAGGCGTCACGCTTCTGGCTGGCGTCTCGCGCCTTCTTGGCGCTTCGATCCAAACTGGCGTCACGCGTCTGGCTGACGTCTCGCGCTTGGAATGCTCGACGCGCCTGACTGGCGACTCGCGTCTAGAAAACTCTTCGCGCCTGGGTAGCGCTTCGCGTCTGGCTGGCGCTTCACGCTTGGCTGTCGCTTCGCGCTTAGACAACTCGACGCTCTTGTCTGGCGTCTCGCCCCTAGAAGGCTCTATGACAAACAAGAGATACTCGCCGACAGGAGAACGGATCTTGCTCGGTCTATGAAAGGCTGATGAATCCGATTCCAAGTCCGAAGATGACAAATCTTGATGGCGAGTCTGACCCCTCGACAGCCTAGACTTCTTTATAAGCAGGAAAGCGTCTTTCCTTCAAGGAGGGTCTCTTGACAGAACTCCCACCAGAGAAGTGATGGAATCCTGCATAGTGCGAAGGATTCTGTTAGCTTCTTCATTCTTGTCTACCCTAGGAGTAGAAGATCGGTCTTTAACCGATTCCCACAAGTCTGTGGGGGAAGGAATAACCTTCTTTGCTTGCTTAATTACTGAATGGTCCTCCTCTTGAAAACGCTCAGGACTCGAAGTAATCCTGGGTTCATCCCAACGTCTTTTCAGGGGGCGAGAAAGATCCGCCGATCTCCAACCTCTTTTAGGAGAAGAATTCTCCGAAGAGGATAAACACTCACGCAGAACGCTTTTCCTGTAGCGTTCTCTGGCATTCTGTGGCAATACAGAAAATGCCAAAGGGACGTCTGACTGTTGGGGATCTCCACAACCTCCTTACGGCTTTTGACATTCCTTCTCCTCTGGGCTTGGGAGCTTGAAAGAGGTCTAGGCCTGGGAGCGTTGTGGAGACAATCAGACGCCCCCTCCACAGCACTGGGGACACTTATATCACTATCCACAGCACTTAAATCACACTGCTTACCTTCAATGGCCGCCATTTTGGTTTCCATTTTCCGAAGGGCGGCTTTAAGATTCGCAATCTCTGATGCCGAATCTGTGGGATCTAATAAAGGAGCAGATACTACATTAGATGGGGCAGTAAAAGGAGAAGAGGGTATAATATTACTGAGAACCCCGCTAGATACAGAACTAGGCAAAGGTTTGGAAGAAGACCTCCTCACCCTGTCTGTTTTCAACTTCTTCAAATATGAAGCTAGAGATTTCCATTCTTCCGCACTCAAATCCTTGCATTCATTACAAGTATTATCAAAAGAACATTCATACATCCTGCATTTCTTGCAAATAGTATGAGGATCAAGCGATGCCTTCGGCATCCTAACTTTACACCCCACATTCACACACATTCTCACCACACTTCCAGAATCAGACATCATGTTGAACAATCCAAATCAAATTCCAAAAACGGTCCACAATCGCGTATGCCAGTACAATCAATGCAAATACGTCACCGAGAAGTCCAAACGAAGATCAATTGCGATGCAAAATACAAATCCAGCCGGAGATACCCACAACAATTTTGTTTTCCAGTATGGTCGACAGAAAAAATGCTAGAACATGGGAATGGTTCCCAGTCCTGCCACCCAGCGGCAGGTAAGTAGATCACCTGACCTACCGGTAGCGTGTGCGCGAAATTCGAATTTCTGTCGGACGACGGAGTCAAATAGCTAAGTATATATCTGACAGGTAAGTTGAATGTATAAAAATCACTTTTGCTTTAGGCCCAGGCAAAAAACGCAGAGTGAGGGGTGGCATGAGGTGGGACTATATGTAAAAGGACCTCAGGTTTGTATAGTTAGGAAAAATGCAATTTTGGACAAATTGTCATTTGTTCCGATACGGTATACAAACCTTTCGGTCCTTTTACAATAGGAAGACTCACTTCTTCATGGGAGGAATCCGAGTCTTTTGCGAACAGACTGGTGTTATCCCAACCTTGGATTGATTCCCTGGTCGTAAGAGCGAGGGAGGGTATCCTAGCCTCTGTCCAATTGATCGGGGTGTGCACCGCAGGATCAATGGTCAGGCCTCTGGACCCAAGTAATAAGAGAGAGGCAAGCGTATCTCTTAAAACTAGCAGGCAAGAACTTGTTCCTGTTTGCAAGAGGCAATATAAAGTTATGGGTTTGTCTCTTGTTGGCTTCCACTTCTCCCCCCTTGTTGGGGGAAGTTGTGGATATTCACTCCTATCCCTAGTGAAAGGGATAGGATGGGGCTCGGTCGAGTAGCTTACCTGCATCTCATCCTTTCCTTCAGGGTGACAACCGTGTCCCTCTGCCCATAGGTAGAGGGGAGAAAAAGATGGGAAAGAGGAGCCAGTCACCCTCTCATTCACTCATCCATTCTACAGTCACACCAGGAATCGATGCTGTTCAGCCTGCTAGGGTCTGGGTTAGCTACACAACGTGTTGAGCCGCCACCATGGGTCCTAAGGAACAAGTGTCCAAGGAGCTGTGGATGGATGTATGATATTTAGGGCTAAAGCCCAGGTACTGGGGCCAAGAAGGCCATTCAGCGCCGTAATGAAGGTTAAATAAATTGAATTATGGTAAATGAATGAATGAATTAGTGAAAGAAATGATTCATAAAATTAGATGTGACTAATAAATAAATTAAAAATATGAATTTTAATGAATGGAAGTAATATATATTAAAAATTAAGTCTGTCTTTAAAATCTGTATGATTTATAAAAATTTATCTAAATATTATTAAAAATTTCTATACACTTTAAAAAGGAGATGAGAGCAGAAATGTCTGCTTCATCTCCCAAGATATTTGAGAGGGATTTACCCTGGAAATATCTTTCCCTTTGGTTAAAATATCTGGGGCAAACCATCAGAATGTGCTCCACTGTTTGCATCTCATCACAGTAAGCACACAATGGTGGGCTGCTTCCTTCTAAAATAAACTGATGGGTTAAATAAGTGTGCCCAATCCTTAACCTCGTTAAAATAACCTCTGCTCGTCTGTCAAGCTGGAATGACGAAGGCCACGGCTGTATATTTTTCCTAATACTTCTGTACTTACTGTTTTATTGGCAAGAAGAGAAGTCCACCTTTCTTGCCACTTACTTCATACAAAGACCTAATAGGACCTTTTAGGTCTGTATGAGGCACTTTCCTGAAGGTTGTTTCTGGCAGAGCGCTAGCAGCTTTTGCTTCCCTGTCTGCAGTCTCGTTTCCGTGAATCCCCACGTGAGAAGGAACCCAACAGAAAGAGACTGACTTACGCAGACAATATATACGAAAAAGTGACTCCTGAAGTTTTTGGATTGATGGATGAAAGCTATTAAATCTTTTGATGGCTTCTAAAGTGCTTTTAGAATCAGAATATATGACAAAATTAGTGTCACTACTTTGAAGAACTAAATCTAGGGCAGAGACTACGGCTGTTAATTCGGCAGTGAATATTGATGCAAAGTCAGGTAATTTAGCTGTATATGCTGTATCACCAAGGATAACAGCACACCCAACACCACTATCTGACTTTGATCCATCTGTATAAATCTTCACATAATTGGCATGGGTAACGTCATGCTCTAAGAATTTTCCCCTAATCTCTTCTTCAGTACAATCCTTCTTCTTAAATGATTTCTTGCATACTAATGCTTCAGGAATAAGCCATGGAGGATTTACAGGATGTTTTACTTCCAGGACTTTCTGGGATTTGAGATGGTTATCCCTAACATCCTCATTCAGTCGAATTTGGAATGGTTTAGAAGCTCTTGTACCAGAGAAATTCCGCGAGTCTGTTTCCTTAAGTACTTCAAAGGAGGGATTTTTGGGAGCACTTTTCATTCTAGCCACGTATCGCAACCCTAGCTCTTGCCTTCTTAGATCTAGGGGAAGATGATCTGTGTCGACATATATGCTTTCAACAGGAGAAGTTCTAAAAGCCCCTGAGCATATTCTCATCCCCATGTTCTGTACAACATCCAATTCCTTTAGCTTGGTTTTACAAGCTGAGGAATAGATCTGACAGCCATAGTCTAGCTTGGAGCGACACAGTGAGTCATATAGCCTCAAAAGGGATTTTTTATCAGCCCCCCAACTAAAACCAGAAACAACCTTTAAAATATTCAAAGATTTTTTCACATTAATCTTTAGGAGCTGTAGGCTAAATCCTGAAGATAGAAGGAGGTGCATGTGGTCTGGTTGGACCAGACCCCTGCCTTCAGTACCTGTGCCACGGAGAGGTTCTTGTGGAACGCGAGGAAAGAACCAATATCTCTGACTTTGTGGGCTCTCGGACGAAGGGTACGGATGTCGTCGCTACCATCAGCTTCGTACACCCTCCTGATCACCTCACGCAGCCAGAAAGAAAGTGTTCCTGTATATTTTTTTCCTGGTCATCCTGGTGCTAACGAAGAGGCATCAACACTCAGACCTGAGGTGTTGAGTTCTCTTCAGATAGCGCCGTTGCGCCCTCACAGGACAAAGCAGCATCTCCTTCGCATCGAAGGCGGTGAAGTCCATTAGGGAGGGGATTGTGAAAGACTCGAACCGATCGGCAGGGACCGAAGGCTTCTGAGTCTTCGCTACGAAGTTCGGTACGAAATAGAGCGTCACAGATCCCCATCCCCTGGATGCTTACTTTGCAGGAAAAGAAGGGAATAGTCACTATGACCTATCCCTCTTCTCGACTTCGGTGATGTCCAGTACCCGTCGGGTAGCGAGCGTCCTCCTCTACGCTCGACGGATCAGGCGAAGAAGGACCTTGAACCCTCCCCCTCCCCCCCCAAAGGGGAAGGTGCCATACGTGGGAGCTGAGCGCGGAGGGGGGTGGGGGGTGGGGGGAAGAAGACGAAGTATCAGTTATCAAGGGAGTCGCGGGAGAGCTTTCCGACGACTCCTTGGCAGGCCTTCGTTCCCCCTGCCCCCGCACAACACCCACTGCACCTCTGACCAATTAGAACAATGTTACACGGCTCGGCCCGAGAGCATTCGTGCCCTCGGCACCGAGCGCAAAGGGCATGAGAATTCCCGGGAATGAGCGGAAACCTTGATCCATAATGATAATAATACATGAAAATGAAAAAGAATACTGCATTTACAATTTCACTTTCACACAAAAATAAAATAGCTCGGGCAGAGAGCATTCGCGCCCTCGGCACCGAGCGCAAAGGGCATGAGAATAAATGAAAAATGAAAAAGAGCACTGCACTTACGAATTTCACTTCCACACTTTCACCCAAAAAATACAAGGCTCGGGCTGAGAGCATTCCTACCCTCAGTAACGAGCGCAACTGAGGATCAATCTTCGGAAAGAGAGGAAGACCCCAGACTTGCGGCCCCCCACCCCCGGGCACATCCACGGTTGATGGGAGGGCGCGGGGATAGTTCCATGTCCGATGATCCAAAAAAATCAATGTAATAAAAGATGAAAGACAGTACGTACTTACAATTCACTTTCAAACACTGACAAACCAAGTTGAAAAATTCACAACAAAGCAAAGCATACGACAATGAAGCGGGCAGAGAGCGATGGCGAACACGTCCTCACACCACAAGCCCGAGAGCAGAAGTGGTTCTTCACCTCCCAGTCCCGCGGCGCGCGCACTGTCGGACAAGCAGTTAACTACCGAACTCCCTTGTTCGAAGCTTACGACCGTCCAGCTGCCGCTAGTTACCTTCCTATTGTAAAAGGACCGAAAGGTTTGTATACCGTACCGGAACAAATAACTTTTAAATCAAACTACAGTAATTTCAATTTCATTTAAAAGTTAGCCTAATACTTAGGGAGCATGATTAGGGCCATCTTTAGTGTTCAAACTCTAGAAGTACGCATATACGACGGGTTCGGCTTACGACGTTCCGAGGTTAAGGTGCTTTTCAATTATATTCATCAGAAATTATTTCCAGGGTTACGACGCCTACAATGCTCATCTGGCAGAAGAAATATGACTCCAAAAATGCAAAATAATCAATATTTGAAGGTTTTTTGAATGAAAAATGCAATAAGAATGCAGTTTACATAGTTTTTAATGCACCCAAACCATTAAAAGTAAGGTTTTTTTAGGATTTTTGACAATGTTCTGGCTTACAACGCGTCTCAAGAACGGAACCCCTGTCATAACCCGGGGACTGCCTGTATTAGCAATTTCAGAGACCGTGCCAAACTTACGTGAAACTTCCCCTTGCACGAGGGGGTCTGGAACCTAAACTAGAGTAAGTTCAGGGTATTACTGTAAACATATTACCTATATCTTAGTGTGCTAAGCTTATCAAAAAATATTACAGCAACATTGTTTTTTATTTAGAATAGAAGAAAAATTTTACAAAGTTCTTAAAATCATCTAAAAAAGCTCAAGCTACTTGAACTTACTTCAACATACACCATCTGTTGAAATCTCATGTAAACATGAGCTGCCCTATATCTATTGATACATGTAAATTTTCTTATTTACACCACAGCATTAACAGCATATTAAGAGGTGCTACCAATATCAAAACTTGAAATACAAATACATAAGAGGGAGGAAAGAATGAGACATTTTAATGCAACTAGTACACAGGCTCAAGGGTATCATGTAAGATAAGCAATTGGGCCTTCATTGATTACTGGGAAGCTAAACCCCTTATCTGTCCATTAAGTTGAGGTACCGAGGTGTTTTTAAACCATGTTAAACTAATTATAACACA
Organism: Macrobrachium nipponense; assembly: GCF_015104395.2. Taxonomy (NCBI): domain Eukaryota; kingdom Metazoa; phylum Arthropoda; class Malacostraca; order Decapoda; family Palaemonidae; genus Macrobrachium; species Macrobrachium nipponense. Next base: position 28,592,744 of record NC_061094.1, on the reverse strand, counting down.
ACAACTATACTCATCAAAACATATTTCCACTTAAATCTATACAAAACCACACAAGAAAAAACATTAAAGTCGAAGGTCTCACCTTTGCCTGGAGTACTTTTTTCTTCCTTCTTGCCAGAAAAAATACTTCTGTTCTTTTCAACTTTAAGTCCATCTGATTTTTCCTTGGAACCTGATGAACTTCTAACAGGAGTACTTCTAAGAATTTTGGGACTTGAAGTGCCAACTGAGGCTGTTTCATTTTCTTTTACTTGATCTATACTATCTGCTGGTCCCTTGGAACCTGAGGGAACCATATCTACAGCATCTTTAGGGGGCTCTTTCTCAAGGGCTGCTTCATGACCAGCTGAAAAAAAGTACTGCACTAAGAAAAAGTTTTATATCCAATATTGAGACAAACTAAGCAACAGTAATAGATAGCTCATCTGAGAGAAGCACTGAACAAATATAGTATTTATAAGTGCAATACATACAATATAGTAAGATGTAAACAAAGTAAAGTTAAAAAGGGTTATTATATAAGACCTAAGAAAAACTACACTAAGGTTGAATGAATTGGGTATAATTAAAATCACTAAATATTGCAGCTCTAGAAAAAAAAAAAACTGGTACTTCCAGAGTAATTTAACATAAAATTATGAAGTAGTCCAGTTCAAGAAATGATGTCTAAAAGGTAAAAATTGCCTAACTTGGGACAATGCCCTGACTACAGTCCTCTGGAAGAAATTATAAAAAGACATGAAAAAACCACTGAAACAAAGGTTGAATAAATTAGTACAGGCAGTCCCTGGCTTACGACATTCTGAGGTTACAACGCTTTTCAATTATACTTATCAGACATTATTTCCAGGTTAACAACACATATCCCAGGCTTACAGCACCTACAACGCTGATCTGGCAGAAGAGATATGACCCCAAAAATGCAAAATAATCCATATTAGAATGTTTTTTGATGGAAAATGCAATAAGAATACACCCAAACCATTAAAAGTAGGGTTTTCTTAGGATTTTTGATGATGTTCCGGCTCACAACGATTTTCGGCTTACAACGCGTCTCAAGAACTGAACCCCCATTGTAACCCAGGGACTGCCTGTATAATCAAAATCACTTTAATATTACAGCTCTATATAAAAAAGGTATTGCCATAAGTTAACTTAAAATTATTTAGTACAGTTCAAGAAATGATTCCTTCAAGGTAAAAACCACCTAACCTGGGGTAAGGCACTGGCTACAGTCCTATCAAAACAAATGGTACAAGATTACTTAGGAGATAACAACATTCCAATGATCTCTTACCATCTTCAATTTGAGTTTCTTCGGATAAACATTTGTCTTCTACAGCAGTCAAATGTGGGGTTTTACCAACACCTGCTTCGTCAGTAATTTCACTCTCTTCCTCATTGTTGGAATTCTGAGCCTTCTTCAATCTAGTATTTTGCCTCCTGACTGCAACAGGCTTCTTCTTGGCAGAAGTGGTTTTGGTATCTTCAATGGCACCTGTAGGAGTAGCAGCTGCCTTTTTTGGAGCATTATCAACCGCCTTCTTAGTCATGGCTTTTGCAACTGGTTTTTTAATTACTTTCTTATTCACTGCACCCTTCCTAACAGGAGTTACTGCCTTTTTTGCTGGGGATCCTACAAATCAGATTGATGAATTAGAATGAAAAATTAAAAATAATTATGATTTAGTGAAAAACAAATCATCATCCAACAATGATAACCTACAACCTACTTCCTAACAATCAAGCTTCATGAGGAGCACAGTTATGCATTTATCACATACCTCAAGACATGGTCTGTAAAAGCTAATTAAACCTTTGCCCTCTCTCTTTCAACAAATCTAAGTTTTACTTCTCCTGGAACATATCCTTTTCTTTAAGGTATAAACATTGCTGTAGGGAGGAGAAAAACAAAAAAAAGGGACAAACTTAACCAGTTCTAATTATTATCAAGTCACTTCAACTGAGTTACAACCTTCTCATAACTTCACTGACTGAAATACATGTCACAGGAGTTAAAAATCTTGTTCTTTACAATACTGCGTGGTTCCTTTACATCCAGAACATGAGACTTAAGGACTATTTTGGCTAAAATCGGAGAAAAAGAAATATCCATTAATTCAGATTCACAAATGCAAATCAGTACTTTTACAAGTAGATGAAAATTCTTTATGGGCTTTCAGAGGTTATGAAAGTATTATTTACTTGTATAGAGGTTATGAAAGTATTATTTACTTGTATGACAAAAGTAAGGAGATCTTCTCCGTTATAGCTGCAGATTGGTAATTAAAATATAATTTTTTAAACTAAACTGTATTTTTCCTAACTATACAAAACTAAGGTCCTTTACATTAATAATTAATTTCAGTGTAGGCTGGAATACAGCCATTAAATTCTTGAAAATGGTGGTTACGCAGTAACTATTGTCCGGTAGGCAGGTAGGCCTGCCTACCCAGATGTAAACACTCCACTTTGCCTTTCAGCCCAGGTTTCAGATTGAAGGGCAGCATGAGGTGGGCATTAATGTTAGGGACCTCAAGTTTGTAGTCAGGAAAATTACTTTTAAAAAATGTGACTTGTTTCTCCTACATGATATAAAAACCCTCAGTCCTTTACATTAGGAAGACTCACTGATTAGTGGGAGGAATATGAGTGAGCCTCAAGAACTGACTGGAGTTCTGCACACCTGGGCTATTCCTCCTGGTCGTAAGAGCTAGGAGTGCCCTGCCTCTGACAACTTGATTGGAGTATGAGAGCTGCATGATCAAGAATCAGACTTCTGGCCCTTTTCGAAATGAGTGAGGAATCATAACCCATTTGCAAAAGGACTTGGAAGAATATTTTAAGTCGGAGGCATTAATGCAAAGTTCTGAGAAAGGTTTGCATTATTGTCAGTCTCTTTCCTCTCCTTGCTAGAGGAAGGAGTGGGATTGCCGCTATGATTCTGATAAGAAAAATAGAAAGGAAACTCAATGTGCAAGCTTACTGCATAAAACGCCCAACCAGCAAGTGTAAGTTCAAGTCCTATCCTCAACCTGAAGGAAGAGGAGTAGAAGGACGTGGAGGGGAAGGTGGAGAGGCCAGACACTCTTGTATCCTTCTTACCTCTAGAACTGCACACCATAGGCGAGATGCAACTTGTCCTCTTGAAGAAGAAGGGTGAGCAAACACAACTTATGAGCATCCACCACCGGTCCAAGGAAAAGAGGTTCCAAGGACCTGTGGCCAGACCCTAGGAAAGAAAGCAATAAATGTGGTCATAATGAGAATGCATCTATCTTCCAGTCCAACATACTCTTCGGAGTGATGAAAAGTACCAAGCCATTGGTACTGCTCGCTCTCTGAGAGTGTACAGCGGATGTATCCAACTGCAAAGGAGTTTCTCATGATCTTGTAGGACTCGGAGGAAGACATGTCATTAGACACTTCTGCATTGGAAGTCTGCAGCGGATAAAGATATTGACACTCAATGAAGGGTGGCCATCCTTCATAAGTACAGTATCACACCAATAGGACAAATTAAAGACTGATCTGGATCAACCAATACAAAGTCCAAAACACAGGAGATCATGAAGGACTCGGACTCATCAACAGATTCAGAATGACTGCGCATCCGAGACAGATTTACGACATGACACTGGCCTTTTGAAGGGTGATGTTGAGAATATACCATGAAAATCAGCTATCTTGTTCGCCAACGATGTTGAGAGATGAGATGATTCTCGCAAGGTATGTGCACATTACATGAGGGTCAAATGCCTTACAGAGAACGAAGTCCCTGTGATGGCAAGACAGAGAAGTGTCTCATCAGTAGTTAAAACTACAACTACCAAGAAACACTAATAATTAGTGAATGACTAAGGTGAATATGGACCTACATTTTCACAGTTGAATTGGAGACAAGTGAACTCTCATGATTCTGATCATAGAAAAAGTCCTGTCGATGACACCAACCAGCGAAGACGGCTCTAATCCCTGGTGTTTTACAGAGGACTGAAAAAGTTATTATGCTACTTCACTGCTGCTCAGTGATTAACTCAGTGCTTGTAATGAAGATAGAGAGTCTTTCAGTAATGAAAACAAGGGATTGTATACTGCCTGAAGAACCGCTTCTTGTGGGTTGGATCAGGGAGGAACTTTTCTATCTACTCTGGAAGCCGAGCTAGGTGGGCAAGGCACACCTTATGAATTAGAAAATGTATATTAGAAGACAAAACTCAAATAGTCTGAAAAAAATCATTCTGCATTATTGCAGCAGCTGATGGGGCAGGTGCGATGGAACAAAAGACTAGACTTCTGTCATACCATGGGGTAAACAGACAGATGATGATGAGTCTAATGAGATATATCTCTGTTTGAAAATTCTTGCAACGGCAAAAGTGGAGCACGAGACAAGGGCCTTATGCAAGAATTCTGAGCCAACCAGAGTCCTAAGTCTGTGATGGCCGGGCAGAGAGATTCGAACTGGTAGTTGATTCTCGATAAAGGCAAAACAATACTATGACAAACAGAATCTTGGAAAGAAGGCAGTACTCTGTCCCGCTTGAATCCTTGTATGTACTGAGTTGCCTGGTAGTGCATTTCATGCTGAAACATGTTCAGCTCAGAACCATCAAGCGCAAGAAAAAAACACTCGAGCACCTGCATTTTAACCGAAATGGGAGGGAATGAAACCCTTTTGTTCGATGACAATACAAATGTGGTGTTCTTGGCAAACACCACCACTAGTCATCTTAAAATCAAAACCAGAAACTCTAGGGAGTTCCCAAAATTTATCCTCGCCCATCCTCAAATAATTGTACCAATCACTTGGACAACAATTAAGTTTATTTACGAGGGATGCATGAGAAAACTTTCCTTTTAAGCAACCAGTCTTTTGTCCAACATCTCTTTCTATTCTTAGCACGGTTCTTCAATTTGACACAAACTATAGCACAAATTGCCATAGCTTCCAGTTCGTTGTTGGAGAGTACCTCAGTCATCACTCTACCACGTCCAAGAAGCAAATGAACAATTTACGCAGACCGGGTCATAATGTCAGTGGCCGTGTCATTTCCTTCGACGCTCCTCCCCTTTCGACGTGTCTGGGGACAAGACTGAGCATAAATGGGGTTCCTTAGGGGCAGAACTACGAAGGACTAGCTGCAAAAGTGCGAACTGAAGTTTGCGTTTCTATGGCTCCCAACACACTAGACCCTGGGGACAGCATGACGGTTCCCGTTCCCGAAGGAACAGGCAAGCAGGCGACCCAGCAGAAGACCCAACTGCCTCCTCAGTTCAAGGAGGCAAACCCTTAGACGTCCCTGAGAGAGAGAGAGAGAGAGAGAGACTTCTTTTTCAGGAGGGAGCCTTAGAATTCAAAGGAGAGGAGGTTGAAGAAAAGATATGATGATTACAAAGAGGAAGATAAAGACACTTGACGAGCTCTCTTCTTCCTCAACTAACCCTCCAAATTCTGCAAGACTACTACTACAGGATGAGGCACATTTACCAGCAGAAGTAGACTTAATAATCATACGGCAGTTGCAAAGGCATTGTCCAGTGACGAAACTCCAGGATAACAGTGGCAAATTAATATGATTTTCAGCAGAGAAACAATGCACACACACTCGAGGACCAATATCACAGTGTGCTAAGAGTTACAGGTACAATTCTGAGGTTAAGATAGCCAACACGAAGCGATAACCAACCATCTACTGCTGTAACTAACTATCACCACTGTTAGCCTTTAAAGAAAGAAAATATGTATAAAAAAATAAAGGATGCTCCTCTCACATCCAGAATTTTACCTCCTGAACAAGAATTTAAAGATGACAAATTTTTAACCAATTTGTGTTTTTCATAACTAGCAAACCTGAGGTCTTAACATTAGGATAAATACTTAGCTCCAGCTGGAAACCGGTAAAGTTTAAAATAATTGTGTACACAAGGGACAACGTATTGGCATCTGTGCTTGGTCACAAGACATGTGGAGCCACCCACATACCCCTTTAACTCATGACCTCATTAAGTTATTCTTCCAACCCAAGCAGGTTGATAGAGGGGTGGTTAGAGGTGGGCCTTTGTATGTTAAGACCTCAGGTTTGTTAGTTATGAAAAATGATATTGTTATTGTACAATAAAGTTTCATACATACTTACCTGGCAGACATATACTTAGCTATAGACTCCGTCGTCCCCGACAGAAAATTCGAATTTCACGG